>NC_134487.1:307284139-307339422 GCF_040206685.1 Ascaphus truei | reverse complement strand
GAAGGCAGAGACACACTCACCGTGTGCTCAGCACAAAGCGGAAGCCGCCCCCGGCTTCCTCTGACCTGCCTGCGACCAATCCCCTGCATCCCGGCCGGCATTTTAAGCCCCGCCTCCTTCATTCAAACCCATGCGGCCCTTCATCCAATCACCTGGCAGCATTCACTCACACAGAGAATACTTACCAGCTGCCGCATCCTCCTCACCGCCGCCGTAACCGGGACACATTGGCTGGGCCGCACAGATACTCGTTGTGGGCCGCATGCGGCCCGCGGGCCGCGAGTTTGACATGCTTGCTGTAAAATGTTATGCAACACAGCCGTCGCTCATGCCTGGAGAGTTGGTGATGTCACCGCTCTCAAGCATGAGCGCACTCAGCGGCAGCGTGGCCGCAGCCTAACAAACTGTTGAGCTCAGCGTCATCCCGCATTCCTGCCACGCTGCCTCTGCAAGCCCCCAACCTCAGGCTGGTCACTCTCAGGCCGGTCACTCTCAGGCCGGTCACTCTCAGGCCGGTCACTCTCAGGCCGGTCACTCTCAGGCCGGTCACTCTCAGGCTGGTCACTGGAACTGTATACAAATTGGGAAACTCTCCAAAGTTTCATTCATTTATATAAATCTTACTAATAATAATAATCATATAGTCTGTATATGAACTATATATTAATAATGTCGTCTTTTTAACCTTCTTAACAGCACATCTTTAATGCAGATGTAGATACTAAAGACCAAAAACACCCAATAACGTGATGACATCTCACTCCATCCCCCAATGCTTGTACTGTACCCCTATAGCAGCATTTACTAGGATAGTCCCAAGGGCCACTTCTGATGCAGCGCTGCACGTAATGTCTTGTATATAATGTATACCCTGTTCACTTATGTAACTATGTATTGTAACCATGTATTATTTGTCATCTTAACTCTATGCCCAGGACATATTTAAAAACGAGAGGTAACTGGGTAACACCCATTATTTTTCCAACAAAATTTTATCGGGCCAGTGGATTCATCAGGAAGTCTATACAAAAGCACTGGCATATCTGAACATATGACTAAATCCTTGCCGAGGTTTGCAAGGAAATATCTATTGTGGCTTATAAGACTGATATATATAAATATATATCGCTGACTCATTAGGTCTGGTGAACATAAGAACAATACTCCACAGCCTTTTTGTGAGCGGGGCCAGGCCTGGTAACTTTCGCTGCTTTAATTGTTCAGTCTGCAATAGCCTTAGTAAAGGGGGATTATTTTACTCATCCACGTAATGTCAAAAAGATTACAATTAAAACACAAGTCACCTGCAGGGGTTAAGCACTTGATATACATTATTAGGTGCCCATGTGGTTTGCTTTATGTTGGGAAAACCACATTGAATGCTAAAACAAAGATTCATCGAACACAAGAGTGTTCTCAAGAAAGGTACAGAACCGGTTGTATTGGTCACACACTGTCTGGAACACAGACACCCGATCTGTGCACTATGTATTATGGGAATAGATCATATCTCAAAAAGAAGAGGTGGGCTAGACAGGTATACATTGTTACTAAGAAAGCAGGCCTATTGGATACACAAATTGCAATCAAGTTCTCCTTTTGGTCTAAATGAACAGCAAAATCTAAGATGGTATCTTGACCGCAAATGACTCTACATGGAGATATTGCATATCATGGGACGGTTATCGGATTCCCCTCTCATTGTGGATAGGTACCTCCATAGTATTCACAGATCTTTATTTATATGTGTTTTGCTAGAACCTTTTAACGTCTCAAGTGCATAATTTGTTTTGTTTTTTTCATTTCTAATTGTTCTTTTCTTCTTTTTGAGTTTATCTTAGTGGATATATTGTGCTCTTTGAAGTCTTGGGTTTAATATGGTTTTGTTGCACCATAATGTGGTTCATTAGTCCATATATAATATACGTTCCAATTATAATGACATTACCCACTTTTCAGAAATTGTGGGATTTATTTTATCCCTTAGGCTTGATTCGTTGATATTTGGGATCATTCTGTATGTTCATCGCAATGGTGTGACTAATTTGTATTGCATCTAGATGAAATTTGTGTGCACTGGATCTCACTGGATCTCACTGGATCACACTGGACCTCACTGGTGTGGATTGTACCTGTCTGCATGTGTTTGTAAGATCTGTTCGTTCCTGCCATAATCTTTACTAGTCTGCATTCTGCTTGGAGCTTGTTAGCAAGCAGTGTGTTTGTCCGTTGCCTAGTAATGTCATGTCTGGGACACATGGAGTTACAGACGTGTGCAGAGGTTTTAACACAGGAAGTGTTTTTTAGAAGTTCACTTGGAGTGTCCTGGGGGGCTCATTAGGAAGGTATTTAAATGTTTGTTGTGTCTCTCTTCATTGTAGTCCTCACTTGGATAAAGGTCGCTTGCTGCATCCGTAATGTCAGATGTGTGGCTAATAAACGATTTTTTGCAAAGACCACCGTGCCCTCCTCTATACCCTCCTTGTATACTCCCTCCTTGTATACTCCCTCCTTGTATACTCCCTCCTTGTATACTCCCTCCTTGTATACTCCCTCCTTGTATACTCCCTCCTTGTATACTCCCTCCTTCCTCCTTGTATACTCCCTCCTTGTATACTCCCTCCTTGTATACTCCCTCCTTGTATACTCCCTCCTTGTATACTCCCTCCTTGTATACTCTCTCCTTGTATACTCCCTCCTTGTATACTCCCTCCTTGTATACTCCCTCCTTGTATACTCCCTCCTTGTATACTCCCTCCTTGTATACTCCCTCCTTGTATACTCCCTCCTTGTATACTCCCTCCTTGTATACTCCCTCCTTGTATACTCCCTCCTTGTATACTCCCTCCTTGTATACTCCCTCCTTGTATACTCTCTCCTTGTATACTCCCTCCTTGTATACTCCCTCCTTGTATACTCCCTCCTTGTATACTCTCTCCTTGTATACTCCCTCCTTGTATACTCCCTCCTTGTATACTCCCTCCTTGTATACTCTCTCCTTGTATACTTCCTCCTTGTATACTCCCTCCTTGTACACTCCCTCCTTGTATACTCCCTCCTTGTATACGCCCTCCTCTATACCCTCCTTGTATACTCCCTCCTTGTATACTCCCTCCTTGTATACTCCCTCCTTGTATACTCCCTCCTTGTATACTCCCTCCTTGTATACTCCCTCCTTGTATACACCCTCCTTGTATACTCCCTCATTGTATACTCCTCCTTGTATACTCCCTCATTGTATACTCCCTCATTGTATACTCCCTCCTTCCTCCTTGTATACTCCCTCCTTGTATACTCCCTCCTTGTATACTCCCTCCTTGTATACACCCTCCTTGTATACTCCCTCCTTGTATACTCCCTCCTTGTATACTCCCTCATTGGGCCTTTCTGAGTGGGAATACCGGCATTGCTTGATTTTCTATCTCCATGGAGTGGGGGTGCCTGGGGAAACACTATTTTCTGTAGTTCGGCCCTGACCCGTCTGTCCTTCGGGCAGTGCCCTCTTGCTCCGCCCCTTGGTTTTGGCAGCAGGGAGGGGCTGGGAGGCGGCGCAGTCAGCGTTTACACGAGGCGGCCCGATACGTGGTACTGGCCCTGTTTGCAATGGACCAGTTTGTATAGTAAAAAGAAAAACACAACGAAATCAGATCAAATGAAAACATTGGGGTTTATGTGGCTTTTTCATGAAACTTACGACAGCGCCTGAAAGTTTGTCTCATTGAGAATGAGCGTTTCTTGGGTTCTTGTTTGAGTTTCGCTCGGATTCACACGTTACTGTTTTGATACATATGGTGCAGATCTTTCTGTTCCCGGAATTGAACACATTTGATACATATGCTCCATAGATTACAAATTACTGTAGTTTACTCATAAAATAATATCACATTATTTACCTATCTAACAATCTGCCCCCTTTCCTACAATCTGGGAGCCCTTATTTTCATGGGTCTTCTGTGGATAAGTTAAGAAGTGACCCTATTCAAGAGAGATGGAGAAGAGGTCCTCTCCATTCCAAAAATGGGACTATGGGCCTCATGCAGTAAGCGTTGATAAGGGAATTATCACCATTTTATAGCCAAAATTGGGTTTGAGATTCAGTAAGCGCCGATAAGTGCTTGATTTCGCCAGGTTTCGGAGCCGATTATTTTGTTATGGCCAGTTATGGCCAGTCGGCTGCCGATAAGCCTGTTTTCGCCACTGATCGCCACTTTTTTAAATCGGCTGGATTCAACAAAAAAAATCAGCTTATCGGGGCACTACGAAATTGAGATGTTATGGCCAATTTCTCCCGCCATCTAAAGTTGGCAGTTTGGACGGGAGAACGATCGCTAAGGCTGCCGGAACGGCACTTAGAAAAAAAAAATCTTCTGTACATCAATGGAGTCAATGGAGCGGGGACGTATAACAGTATAGTACTGTTTACGTTTCATTGCTCACAATACAAACGTCATTTGCATTACAGTGTGGGGGGCATTCCCTGCATTGTGTCACGGCTGACGTGTATTATTTGCATAACATTATACTTTTACATGTTTTCAGCATTTGCGGGTCACATTACTCATCATGTGATGATGTGGCAAGGGAAAATACTATACTCAACTCTTAAAGGAGAACCTCACATCATAGCACACATTTTACTGAATTGATCGACAATTGTTTACATGATGTTACACATGTCACACATGTCACACATACACAGTATATTCATGTTCCTTTACATTACACAATGCTTGTAATGTGTCACGCATCTTTAAACGTTCATGTACATCTAAATTCTCATGTTTACATCTACGTTTGGTCCTCCCTATTTTCATGACGTCACTTATTGGACGCGCAATCACATTGCATGTTTACATTATAACCGTTGCATTACAAGCACTTCAACCTAACTTATACGCACATGTACAGTAATTCATCATTGGGACACCTTGTAAACTCATTCTATAGCAACTATCCTCATTACAGAAATGCATGCATATGCACACGACTATTCATTGTTGGCAACATGTCACAATAACATGGCTAATTACACATGTTACACAAAACTTTTCCCACATCAATCTCAGCCTTTTTGTCTCATTACATGACTGACTCTTGCGTTCACAAGTTTTACATGCATTGCACATGCAACTATTTATTTGCAAGCAATGTTTCTACAAAGCATCACGTCACATCATTGGCAAATATCATCATTCCCTGCAGAATACACACAACAACTGCACACAGCTTGCCACACAAGTACTTTATTATGTTAATGTAAAACCTTGCATTTTACTATGTCACCTGACATCATCACATACCTATTTAAAGGACGCCCATTACCTGCTCATTCACAGCTACTCATTTCAAAATGTTGAGATTGTTTAGGAGACGGAGGAACATTCTTTTCTATGACATGCTTGATGATGAAGACAATCATATAGGGCAAGGGAGGGACACACCGAGGGACAGTGACAGGGACAGTGACGCGGATACGACAGGGACAGGGAGAGGGACAGGCCGAGGGACAGGGAGAGGGACAGGAGATCAGAGGAGAAGACAGAGGAGACAAGTTGTGCCTCGTCCGCGTCTGTACAGGGAGAGAACCCTGTTAGATGGGATGAGTGAGGAGGAGATTGTAAGTCGCTATCGTTTGAGTTCAGCAGCAATCTTAGCTCTTTATCAGGAGCTAAGGGGAGATTTAGATTTTTTCACAGCCAGAGGTCGTGCAGTCCCTGGGCTTGTTAAAATGCTGTGCTCATTACATTATCTTGCTTCCGCGTCATACCAGACAACTGTGGGCATAGTGGGCGGGGTCTCGCAATCTACATTCTCGCGGGCCTTGACCCAGTTTCTCTATGCACTCAATAGACGCGCTAGGAATTATATTCATTTTCCTACAGAGGCGACAGAGTGGCTGGAAGTCAGGACTGGCTTTTATAATATAGCAGGGATACCATGTGTGCTGGGTGCAATCGATTGCACACATGTTGCTTTGATTGCACCTAGTCAGAGTGAGCATGTGTACCGCAATCGGAAGCACTACCATTCACTCAATGTACAGGTGGTATGTGATGCGACGATGAGGATAATGCATGTGGTACCCAAATTCCCTGGTTCCAGTCACGATTCCTCTATCCTGAGGAACTCTTCAGTCTTCCATGCGTTCGAAGAGGGACATTTTGAACATGGTTGGCTGCTGGGTGAGTACACATTTACATGTTCTAACACAAAACACATTTTTATTTAGGAATGTTGGCATTGTACAATTTGATCACTAATGTCAGCTTATGTGTGCTCCATTCATTATAGGTGACTCAGGATACGGAATTAGGCCGTGGCTCTTGACTCCGGTGCTAAACCCTCAAACTGAAGCAGAGGAGAGGTACAATGCAGCCCATATATCTACAAGATCTGTTATAGAGAGGACATTTGGCCTACTCAAGACCAGATTTAGGTGTCTGGACAGAACTGGTGGGGCTCTTCTATACAAGCCTAAAAAAGTGTCTGATATTATCCTTGCCTGTTGCATTTTGCACAATGTTGCACTCAGGCACAATGTACAATCAGACCTAGCTGAGCCTTTGGTAGACGAGCATCCCACCCATGTAGCTGCTGAAAATGAACAAACAGCCAGTGGTGGCCAGACACGCCAGAATCTCATCAATTCATTTTTTTCTTGTAAGTAAAAACATATATGTTCCAAGTTCTACTTTTATACTTACATTATGTTATCTTAACAATAATGTTTTTTTATATAACCTTCTGTTAGGACACAGATGAATATGGGTTGCACACCTTTCTTTTCTCTGCTGTGTGCACAAAGGGATGTGGCACCGGTATGTTATTGTTGCACAGGTTATATAATCCCTCTTCAATTGTACTTTAGTTGTGTGTATGTGAATACAACTGGGGTAACAAAGCACTAATATTTTAGCATTGTGTTGTTCCTTATGCTAACACAATACACATATTATGCCCATACTCATTCATGCTTCTAGTATGCTTACATACAATGTTATTGGTGCAGTGTAACATGTACATCCATATGATGTGTACACCAGGCTGATTTACATTTTGAATGTGATTAAATATACATGGTGTTGCACATTTAACACCAAATACACACTTTGCTGTGTTGTTTACGGTACTGAAGATGGCATGTCAATGTTTGCAATTTATATATTGTTCCTTTGCATTATAGGTATATCTCCAGTATGACTGATCATGGTATGTATATTTGCTGACATCTCTCATAAGATGTGCCTACCTCAATCTTCCTATAATTATTTGAAGTAAAAACACAACATATTGGTTTAAAGACAAATGTAACATACATGTACTTTCTGTATCATGTATATGCATTTAGCTACTCTTGAGCTTTCATGTGCATTGTATTAGAAAATGATTACTCACATTTTATCACATTTTATGTATGTTTCCTTATAAATTCCATTCATGTAATATAGAGCTGTTTGAAGAAAAGGGGATAACTGTACTTATTTGTTTACTTACGGGAGCTCATTCATCACGGATGAAATTGACTGATCATAACACTCCATGCATGAATGCCTGTAATCACAACAATGCGTACTACATCTTATATTTAGCAATGTAGGTGTTTTTTAATGCTAGGAATTAATAGTCAACATTAATTTAAATTAGTGACATGTGTATGTATAAGTCACACGTGTGTGGATGTGTCCTACATGTACCAAGTGTAAAACTGTGAACAGAAAACACTATTTTGTTGCAAATGTTACTGTCATTTAGCATTTCTAATTTACCTATATGACAATGTTGGTAATATTTTTGCAATATAATTCACGTCACTTCATCATTATCATGATGATAATTATCAAGTATTCTCACAATTGTAACGTCAATCACGTGCACATTAGCATAGACACACTTTTTAAGACAACTGTTTGTGTCTGAATCAATTTGTGTAGGATCCATGTATAACACCGACAAATGATAACACCAGCTTTATTATGGTAGCTTATATCATCATATTGACTATACGATGTATTTTTAGAAAGTTTAATAAACACAGTAAACTATAGTTAGTTACACTGGCGACACACTTTATTCGAGCTTGGCTAGTCCCACGAATTCGGGTATACCCGGGTGTATTGAGGTTTGTGACTGTTTTCTGCCCGAGTGCATTGAGTTATTTTCCAAGCAGGGATTGAAGCATTTTATTCCCGCTGGCTGCAATACTGCACAGTATATATATATATACTGCATTACAATTCATGAATTTATGCCATCTGGTAGACACGCGAAGCATTGCAGCCTATTAAATCCTAATCATTATCATTTAACAGATCAGCCGCCCATCAGCCAGGCATGAACCCAGGCTGGGAAGGCAAATGCAACGGGGCTTGTTAGAGGTGAGGAGCGGCGCATTCCAGGTATCTGCCAGGTACATACCGGGTATTTGCTCGAATAAAGTGTGTCGGTGCAGTAGGTTAATGAAATATACACAGAAACGTACTTCATTACATGATGTTGATGTCATATTCAGAACATCATGCATTGTAGGGGACCACAACATCTGGCCAATAACATTAATTGCTACAGTCCCAAACCATTTTATCAACATACCCATGTAACAAGAGATTTTTAACAATAAAGGGCTAGTTGGTTGTAAGTGTCCTTTACATTGGGAGAAGGAGTGGCTCAGTGAGTAAAGACACACACTGGCACTGAGAGTTTGAAGCAGGGGAGTCTGGTTCAATTCCTGGTGTCGGCTCCTTGTGATCTTGGCCAAATCACTTTATCTCCCTGTGCCTCAGGCGGCCAAAAATAAATTGTAAGTTCCACGGGCCAGGGACCTGAGCCTGAAAAATGTGTCTGTAAAGCGCTGTGTACAACTAGCAGCGCTATACATGAACATGCTCATATTATAATTATTCTTATTATTCTTATTATTATTGTTACATAGTTTCGACAGTCATACGTTCCATTACACAATAGAATACACAAATGTGTTAGCAGAGTGGGAATGGTTGTTATATATAAAACACACCATGCCATAAAATGATAGTAGTCATTAAAGAACACACAATAAAAATTCATGAGGCACTATTTTGCAACATCATTATGTTAATTAAGTGCTTATGCAATATAGGCATAAGTGTATCACATTTTTAATTGTTTGTTAATAAGCGCTGCAAGCAATATAAAATTAGTTCCATATGTAGTATAGTAGTCGGTGGCTCCTCCTCACAATCATCTCATATAAAGGTAGACTCTTCTGAAATCATACATTGATCCGATTGTATCTTCCCCGACATCTCTGAAATACAGCAAACACATGATGGTCAAAGATGGCACCTTACTATATATGTATCCGTGACAACGCGTTACACAGCTCTATATGATTGTGTACATACACACGTCACTCACTTATATTTTAGAAGTACAAGTGTACATCAGTATGTTATGTTTCTTTAAATTTGTAGCAGGCATAACTATGTATATGATGTGAACGTTGCCTGTATACTGAAAAATGTGCGCGCACATCTTAGTGTGCGCACGCACTTCAGGCTTGGCTGCACTAACTGTTTGCGCATGCGCAAAACAAAGCGTACGTTGTGCGTTCAATACAGGTTGAAAATATGATTAAACATACAATCTTTATTTCAAATACAATGAATACGAAACTACATTCGTTCTAAACGAGTACATCTGTATTCTTTTTAAACAGACGTGTTTGGACAGAAAGGACGGCCGATAACACAATGCGCAAATGCAATACGTGTGACGTCATGTTAAACCAGCGTGAAACGCACGCTAACACTCCTCCCACTCAATTAACATTCGGCTAATGCCCAGTTGACGCCCCCACTGTATGACACACTGCAGTTACCGTTACTATAACAAAACATGTCAGCCAATAGGCTTTGAGGCGCGCACGTCGCTTGGGGACGGGACTTACATCCGTAATCCTTTTTAAGGACGCCTTGGGCCATGACAAGGGTCCCACGTCATACGTGGTGGACCCGCTTTTAAATGTTGTAGATGTAGCATGATAACAAAACAGGTATGTGTTAGAGTTATGGTAAAATGTTGCTAATATGTTTAAAGTGATAGGAAAGTACGTATATTTATTCCGTCAGCAATGTGTACTACTCTTTCAGGTTCTACTATATTGTATTCGGCAACAATTTATTTGTGATCGCTACATGTTATGCAGTCTGCTATGTTACGCTGTATCCACGCATTGAAAGGGAAAATGGTGGTTAGACAAAAAAAAAATGTAAACGCAGAGTCAACGCATAACGATTGTTATATTTACCATTCTTCTAGAATTAACTCTTCGTCTGCCTGCAACTGGTCACTCCAGAAATGCAAGGCATTTTCATCCACGCTTGACCCAAACGCTGAATCCAGTATGAAACACATCTCCTCCATGAAGCGCTCATAGGAATCGCCATTGCTTTCTTCAAACAATTGGTCGGGAGGTATGTTCATTTCTTCGGGTACCCATTCCAATGCATTTTCAGCTGAAAGGCTTGGTACAGAATCATAGTAGTTATGTTCATGTACAATGTGGGTTTCAGGAATGGAGGGTGCAGATATTGCAGCAGCTATCGATTCACACGGAACAGTAGTAGCGGATCCATTGCTATTGGCATTAGGAATAAATATGCCTTTAACCACAATATATGTGCCTTCTTTCACGGTGAAATGTTTTTCTTTGGCAATCTTCCAGAAACCATAGTTGTGTTCTAGCTTATCCTGCACACGTTCAAAAAAGTCATTTGTTGATAAAGTGAATCTTATTGATGAATTAAAATTGCGCGCATGCCGACGGTTTTGGTAATAAGGATATTTTGCTCGAATCAAATCATAGATTTGGCGTGTGCTTGCTTGATGTCCGCAAGTTGATAAAATAGCTTCTGAAATCATGTATTTATAACCTAAATTCGGATTCATAATTGTCACCAATTCATCAGCCATTGCAGAGTAGCACAAAAGATGTGTGCAGGTATCTGTTCTTTGCTCATCAAAATGAAACTGCTCAGTGGCTAACAATTTGCTGTGTTTCCTTTTCAAGGTCAACAAAAGTATAAACTGTAACTCCTTATTTCAAACGCCAATTGGATTTCTAGTTATAATTGCTTGAACATTTGTGGTTAGTGATAGCCGCATGTGGGACAAACATGTATCCTTTTTTTATCTCGTTTTTGAAAACATTAGTACACTTTTCATTCAGTAACATTGAGTTTTCTTGCAAAATAACAAAGAGCACTGTGTGAAAATAGTGCTTAGACAGCCATATCAGTAAATACACACACCTGCAAAATGAAATGTTTTTTTCCCACATACATTTCTGTGTGTATTTGAAAGTCTGGTTAAGTCCCTGTCTGCATGAGTTTAAATACGTGTGTATCTATATATATATATAAATATATCTATCTCATAAATATATATATATATAAAGTGTATATTGTACTATATGTATATTGTGTGTATGTGTATGTGTATGTGTATGTGTATGTGTATATGTATATATATATATATATATATTATATATAAAAAAATATTATTATTTTTTTTTTTATATATATATATATTATATATATATATTTAAAAAGTAATATTTTTTTTTTTTTTTAAATATTGCTGGAGTACACACAACATATTGATGGCAGTAAGTAGGCCTTGTATGAAACCTATTTAAATGGTGATAAACATGAGTGAATTAAGTAATAAACATTTGTTTGCGCCCAATAATGTTAGAGGCTCACACTTAGTATAGTTGTCAAACATTAGGCCTGTATTATAAAAATACTGTGTTTTCACAAGGAAGCATGAAGTGTATGTTTTTTGTAAACACATCTATACCAGTTTAGATAGCACTATATATATATACACACACACACACACACACACACAGTGTGTGTCTGTGTGTGTGTGTGTGCATATATCAATACATACTACATATATATTAGTATCAATTCAGAGATGTTCTTGAAACAAGAACACATAAATGATTAAAGGACAACATTACAATGGCCAGCAAAGGTAAGTAATATTTAACACAAAATCCTGCTGTACACGTACAAGAAAGATGTTTGCAGTTAAATAGGTGCTTTTATAATTGCATGAAAATAATATGCACATGCAATGATTACATCAATTAACACACCCAAATGCAATGTTTTGCTGCTAAGTCAATGGCAGCTTCTCTAAACTTAGCAACTGGCTCCTGGTGGACCATTACTGAACAGACGATTAAAACATAAATATTTATAACACTATTCATTAATTAGGAGTGCTTGCTTGATGTCCGCAAGTTGATAAAATAGCTTCTGAAATCATGTATTTATAACCTAAATTCGGATTCATAATTGTCACCAATTCATCAGCCATTGCAGAGTAGCACAAAAGATGTGTGCAGGTATCTGTTCTTTGCTCATCAAAATGAAACTGCTCAGTGGCTAACAAATTGCTGTGTTTCCTTTTCAAGGTCAACAAAAGTATAAACTGTAACTCCTTATTTCAAACGCCAATTGGATTTCTAGTTATAATTGCTTGAACATTTGTGGTTAGTGATAGCCGCATGTGGGACAAACATGTATCCTTTTTTTATCTCGTTTTTGAAAACATTAGTACACTTTTCATTCAGTAACATTGAGTTTTCTTGCAAAATAACAAAGAGCACTGTGTGAAAATAGTGCTTAGACAGCCATATCAGTAAATACACACACCTGCAAAATGAAATGTTTTTTTCCCACATACATTTCTGTGTGTATTTGAAAGTCTGGTTAAGTCCCTGTCTGCATGAGTTTAAATACGTGTGTATCTATATATATATATAAATATATCTATCTCATAAATATATATATATATAAAGTGTATATTGTACTATATGTATATTGTGTGTATGTGTATGTGTATGTGTATGTGTATGTGTATATGTATATATATATATATATATATATTATATATAAAAAAATATTATTATTTTTTTTTTTATATATATATATATTATATATATATATTTAAAAAGTAATATTTTTTTTTTTTTTTAAATATTGCTGGAGTACACACAACATATTGATGGCAGTAAGTAGGCCTTGTATGAAACCTATTTAAATGGTGATAAACATGAGTGAATTAAGTAATAAACATTTGTTTGCGCCCAATAATGTTAGAGGCTCACACTTAGTATAGTTGTCAAACATTAGGCCTGTATTATAAAAATACTGTGTTTTCACAAGGAAGCATGAAGTGTATGTTTTTTGTAAATACATCTATACCAGTTTAGATAGCACTATATATATATACACACACACACACACACACACACAGTGTGTGTCTGTGTGTGTGTGTGTGCATATATCAATACATACTACATATATATTAGTATCAATTCAGAGATGTTCTTGAAACAAGAACACATAAATGATTAAAGGACAACATTACAATGGCCAGCAAAGGTAAGTAATATTTAACACAAAATCCTGCTGTACACGTACAAGAAAGATGTTTGCAGTTAAATAGGTGCTTTTATAATTGCATGAAAATAATATGCACATGCAATGATTACATCAATTAACACACCCAAATGCAATGTTTTGCTGCTAAGTCAATGGCAGCTTCTCTAAACTTAGCAACTGGCTCCTGGTGGACCATTACTGAACAGACGATTAAAACATAAATATTTATAACACTATTCATTAATTAGGAGTGTTCACATTTCCAAAACTTCACGTGTACAAGAACATACTTGAAAGTTTGGAAACAACACAGTCTTCAGTATACATACAATAGTAATTAGATAATCTGAAGTCAACAAAACAAGGCCAAAGACATATTTTCTGAATTATAACATTTATTTTTTTTGTTCCTTTTGCGAGCGAGTAACAGGCCTGCTTGTTGTCTCTTGAATTTTCCTTTTTCTTTTGCCACCAACTTTAGGCACAACAGAACCACTTTGACTGGCCTCTGGCACTTCACGGGCAGGGCTTGTGGCCAGTGACTCACCTACAGGGCTTTTGGGCAGTGACTGTTCACCTACGGGGCTTGTGGCCAGTGACTCACCTACAGGGCTTTTGGGCAGTGATTCACCTACAGGGCTTTTGGGCAGTGATTCACCTACAGGGCTTTTGGGCAGTGATTCACCTACAGGGCTTTTGGGCAGTGATTCACCTACAGGGCTTGTGGCCAGTGACTCACCTACAGGGCTTTTGGGTAGTGACTGTGAGCAAGTTGGTAGACACTGCACAAGTGATGGTTGGTCTGTTTCATGTGTGTCTTTTGTTGTTTTTGACCAAAAACTGGTCAGTAGTAACTGCTTGTGTTTTGTTTTTGTGGGCTCCTTTGTAGGTGTCTGCTGCTGAATTTGTACAGATGGCAGCGGTAGGATGTCATCAGGAACCTGCACAGCAATGTCTGCTACTTGACCGGTAACATTTGGGCCTGGTGAATGAATATCAGATGAATGTGGTGAAAACTGACCTGCATGAACAGATCCTGGCTGGGAGGTGTTGAATTGTGGTACATTAGTCATTCTCCAGTAATTAGCTTGTGTTTGCTGAACAACTAATGCTTCGAATGAGGTGTTGATTTTTTGCAACTGTTTCGGCACTTCAATGAAGACTCTGTGGAGATGTGCCAATTGTGAAACTGTTTCTTCCTGCAGTGCAATCATCCTTTCCAGCACTGTCATGAAGTCAGAATGGCGACGATTTTCTGCTTCCACAATTTTTCCCTCAGAAGCTACAATTGCATCGTATGTCGTATTTGCTGGACGATTTGCCGGTAAAACAGTTTCAATTGGAACGTCTTCATGGTCACTTGCTTCTATTTGTGTGTGTATGGCGGTGGCGTCATCATCATCATCATCATAATCCTCTTCATCATGTTCTACAAATAAATGTACAAATTATTAAATGTCATGTTAATCTCTGCTGTGTTACTATGTAATTGTACTGTGTCATAAGTAACAACTAACATGTTTCCATACGTTTTATAACCTCACATTAAAAACTACCTTGACTTAAGAATAATGTTTGGACTCAGTATGAAATATGAGTGAATGAAAACTTGCTGTAAACTCACAACTCCTACATGATAGTTAACATCACTAACACAATACAAGTTGCCTTACACTTCATTTTCACTGACACTAAGTAATCCTATTTAAAGAAGATGTGCAAAACAAATAATGAACATGACAACATAACATATAGAAGAGCACATATTATATGGCCACCAACTGATACACTCACCTTCTAGGTGTGTTGAGCTGGCTGACCCAGGTGAAGACACTTGTTCAGTCTCAGGTGACACATGTCCTTCAGGGGCAACTATATATAACAATAACATAAGTTTTACATTTACATGTGTAAATATTGAACAAACAGTTATTGTATGTTCTGTATTTATGAGTACCTAACAGCATCATTTCCTTAACCCAAAATGTGTGTGTGAAAGTGAACATAAATAGTTGTAATAACAATGTACATGCCTGTGTACTTAGAAGTTTTGAGTTCCCTAACATACAACATACTATGGTTCTGCAGTAATGCGTGAGGAAAAATACATTAAATTTGTACATAAAAATCATATGTTTTGTAGTGATATCAGTATCATAATGTACATAACTATCATGAGATGACCATTCACAATGGTTATCATGAAGGTGGTCATATTGCAAAAAGTGTTGTTTTTGGTAGAGGATATGTGTGGTACATTAATATAAGATGTGGCACACATGAATGTGGCTGTGACTAAACAAGACAACACATGCAGTGTGTGATAATGTGTCGTTGATAGTAGTTCAACTATAGATATGAGTGAACTAATGTGTGACGTACGGTTTGATAAGTAATGAGTTGTTGGGGCATTTAGTAGCTAAAGTGAAGCTTTCAAATGAGTGTGATTAACTTCAGTTGTGCTAGTCAGGTTGTAAGAACGGTATTCCCTTCCCCAAAAAGCCTAATCAGCCACACCTTTCAATTACTTGAAACAGGTGAAAATGGTGTGAACTAAGTTGCCCCTAAAATGAGGCTGTAATTAGTGTGTGTGCTGAACCCCACCCCCTCTGTTGAAGTGTATGCTGTGATGAGATATTAATTGCAGCTGCTTTAACACAATGGTAGATGAGCTAAATAGTCGTGTGCAGTTTTTAAGTTATGAAAACAATGACATAAAATATGATACGTGTGCCTCATTATGCTGTCTGTATATGACTTAAAGCAAAAATGGACCTTTTCATTAACAACTATAGATGTGTTAGTGCAAGTGATGTTTGTAGGCCGTTGCATGCAATATATTTGATGCATGCTTAAAATAGGCAGTAATGTCATGTTTGTCGGAGTAAAATAAATAAAATACACAATAATATTATACATATTTATGTTCTGTACCTGTAGCTAGTAATAATTTCTCATTAACATGTGTTACACATGTGTACTACCCTGTTGTTCCCCATCTTCGCCCACCATCAATTGCTTCCACTGCAGCAATGCATTTTGGGAATTCACATGTAAATGAGCACGCAATGGCACGTGCTATATTAGTTACTGCTTTTAGTAGGACTACAACATATATGTCTATTTTGATATATATATATATACAGAATCAGACATATACATATATAGATGCAGGTATGCTTATATTGTGAAGACAGTATAAAAAGCAGTGTAAATATGCAAAATAACTGTAAGCAACGACACGCCTAGTACAGTAATATTTCTCACCTGGTGGAAATTGTGAGGGGTAAATTCCTATATCACGGTCACCAGGTAAGCCTTCCACGACGACGGGAAGTAATTTTGCCCGAAGCAGCTCCTCCAATGGACTTAATATGAGACGTTGTGGTGTGGGCCCACCTCCAGTGCCAGTAGCATGCACGCGTTGGTGTTGTATTTTCTTTTTCAATTTGGACCTAATATCATCAAATCTCTTGTGACAATTCCGCTTGTCCCTCACATGATTCCCACACGCATTGACACCAATGACTATTGTGTCCCACATTTCTTTTCTGCTTGCTGAACTTGTCCGCCCTTGAAAAACATATAAAATATATGAGGTAAATTAATAATAATATAAGCACCAGTTTCCTACACTGCTAGCTGTTCCAAGAGATAGCAAACATGCTGTTTTATGTGTAATATGTGAAGCACATGAGCATTCACTACTAAACCTATACATGTAAGCAAGGTTGCATTCATATTGTATGCAGTTATGGCAAATTGACCGCCTGTGTTTAGTTGTCCTTGTAAGGCATGATAAAAAGCTGTGTTTCCAGACTAATTAACATAGAAAGATATTGTGAACCCATATTTGCATATGAACAAAACTCAGATGACCTAGGATCACATGTATTTGAATAATAAATGTAAATGTACACTTACCTAGTAAATGTCCATATATACTGTCATAGTGCTCCAGAATGCCAGTGACAAGAGCTGTATTTTCCTGGTCATTGAAGCGAGGATTACGTGGCTTCTCCACACGTTTCTTCCGAGCAGGTTTAGGGTCAGAGCTTGGCTGGTGCTGACTGGACTCTCCTTCTTCCAATGGAAGAGCCTCCAAAAGCTGCCCACCAGCAAGCACGCCACCACCATCCACCCCATCAGCAACTGCGCCACCAGCAGCACTCCCAGCACCAGCACTCCCACTCCTAGCACCAGCACTCACACTCCTAGCACCAGCACTCACACTCCTAGCACCAGCACTCCCAGCACCAGCACTCCCACTCCCAGCAACAGCACTCCCACTCCCAGCACCAGCACTCCCACTCCCAGCAACAGCACTCCCACTCCCAGCAACAGCACTCCCACTCCCAGCAACACCACTCACAGCACCAGCACTCCCACTCCCTGCAACACCACTCTCACTCTCAGCAACATCACTCCCCTGAACAGTACGTTCACTCCGACGCGTACTCCCACGGGTAGCACTCCCACTCCCACCAGCATCACTCTTCCCACGCTTTGCGGGCATACTTCCAGCACTCACAAAAAACAGACAATAAATGTACAGCCAATCACACGAAACACTTCCACATATAAAACAAGACAAAGATGTAAACAAAACAACAATGGACAAAGCTCACCCAATACACAACAAGTCTCTCAGTCAATATGCAAATGTTCAAACAGCCAGCTCTGTGCGTCTCTCTCTCTCTCACTCCCAACAACACAGAGAATGAATAGCAGTACACGTTGCCTTTAAATATGGCGCGCAATCCAAAACATGCTTGTTTCGCCTGATTCAGCAAGATTTGTGATTGGGCAACCTAACAGCACCCCGCCACGCACGCCGATACACCTGTGTGTGATCGGCTAATCATCGTGAGAGTGGGCGGATTTGTTTTCGGGTTGATTTTGAATGTATTCGGCACTTACTGCATACGGAGAGGAAAAATCGCCAATAACATGACTAATCGGTAAGATTGCCGATTTCACATAATCGACGCTTACTGCATGAGGCCCTATGTCTTTCCCCAGCACAGGGAAACAACTTCCCAGCATACTGAACGTGCTCCTGAGAGTTGGTGTGTGAAGGATAAAACCAAGAAACTATATTGTTATAATTAGTTTCTCTCCATCACATTATTTTGGCAACACTGGTTACAAAATAGACCAAATAAGGTTATGCTTGGTAAATGTTTCCCACATAAAATAAATATACAGACCCTCACTGACTATAAGCGAGTCTAATGGATTTTGTCCTGGTAAGTACAGATGTAGCAGACATTATTGCACCCGCTGGAGGGTGGCAATGGGTAGAATGGTGTGTTTGCCCCGCCCCTTCTTGCGCACATTCAAATCAATAGCTGCGCTAGTGGGCGTAATAACGCCTGCTACATCTGTATGAATATACCGCACATGTTGATTTTTCATAAGCTGTGTATTACTACATTTATTCACTCGTATATGGGCACAGACTACACAACGTTTTGAGGGAGAGATCACCCTTCATCAGGTGCTTGGTAATCAAAATATACAGAGTGCCAACTTTTATTTGTAAAGCACATCTTTTTTATTCTAATCTGGTAAATACACATTTGTGTCGTTTCTACCCTTTTCTTTATTATTCACAACGAGCAAAACAAAAATAGATTAATTGGAGCATGACACGACATGGATTTTAATAAAACATTAGTTCTGTGTTTCAAATGAAGTAATGTGACATAAAGTGACGCAGGAAACATATCAAATGTAAAGTGGTCAGCTCATCCTCATTCAATCAGAACAGGAGGAAAGGAGAAAATAAGGTCACCAACACACAGATGCCCCCAAAAAATCCATGAGGGTCTAATTAACTGAATGTAAAACATATATCTGGAACGCTCTCAAACCACCACAATGCTGAGAAATAAGGATCGACATTCTGCTGGATATAAGGAATGTGAAAGAATTCCCACCACACGTTTATATTAAAACAAACGTTAATAGAATAGTGGATGAAGCTGGTGATACTGTTTCTACGTATGAGCAGTATCTGGTTTTAAACCCCTCTAATTTACCTCAGACTAACACCTACTGCTGAGGCGGGGCCTGAGTCCTACCTCTATATACCTTACCCCCCATGGCAGTAGGTCAGACAGAGGGAGGCAGATACAGTAATGTTAATAACACAAGGGCATTTATAATGTAATTATTGTTAGGCACCAATATAACAATATGATCCTTAAACGTGAGGATCAGTCAGTACATACACAATGTAATTAGATATAAACGCTTCACACAAGACGCTGCGCAGGTGTGTTCCCGTGTCTCTCCTCGTGATCCCCGACCCTGCGTATAAGGGCCTGCGTAAAGGTGCCGGACCACTGTTGGAGCTCTTAAATTGTGTATAAACGTAGCAGGCCTGTGCTTCACAAATACTCCTGTACCCTGTTACTTGGCTTGCGATGAGGATCCCCTCTGTCGCTACGCGTGCCTCCTACTGCTGTCAGATGGGTGCTCTGCTGGACTCTATTCCCTTTATCCAGCGCCCGATAACTCAGGTGGATCACTGGTTAGGTTCCTGGTGGACCCTAAGATCCTTTTTCCCCCCCCACTTTTCCACAGTCACCTTAGAGTATTGACAGATATACACTTATATCTGATTCCTGTGTCCCAGTCGGCGACTGTAACCCCGACTAACTATATGAGTCTACAACCCATATGCTTATGACGTAGTCTTCCAGTAAGGAGCTATAACTTATAATAGGGCTCTGGATAAAGAGACACAGGGAGGATAATACAGATAAATAGTATCTTGTACTTACCCCACCTATAACGCCTTATCCCACTCCTAACACCAAATGTAAATTTGTCCTCTACTTCAGGATAAGTAGGAACCGTCCCCTTCAACTCGGAAGAACCTCTCGAGAGGCCTTTACCACTCCTAAGGTGCTGGGCAGGAAAGAATACGAGTGCTCGGAGGAGAAAGTAATTGAATCAGACAACACGAGTGTTCATTGTCAAAAACCTATCCTAGTTTATTCTTGGTTACATCAGGGGTTATATAGCTAAGCAAGCGAGCGAGTATACGTGCAGAGAACTTACCCCATATTCTGACATTAACTTCTTATCTAAAAGTCACAACAGTCTGTCTTTGAATAAAGCCATAAATTCTGACTCGAGACTTGAGAAACTGAATGCTGAGATAGCACAATGTGATATTGCGTATGTGTCCAGACTTCCTGCTTTTACAGGAACTGCCATCTGAACACATACTTGGCATTCATCCAACATAGATGGGGCATATATAGGGCAAAGATGAAAAACAGAAAAACAACTTAACTTTATAAATCGATATGGAGTACCCCCTATAAAATACACATTATCAAGGGTGCTGCAGCTCTTCCCCTGCATGCTTTGCCAGAGCCCCCTAGGGATTTTCTCCTTTAGCCCCGCCTCTCCAGAGTCCAACCACATTGGCTGAGGCCCTGTCCATCACAAGTCACATCCTCCTGCACCAGAAGTGGCTCCCTCATGCAGCAAAGCAAGCTGGGAGTTGTTGTTTCCTATTGCAGCCCACACAGGAGGAGGCAGGCAGGGGGCAGTGTATGTGTGACGGCTGATTGCACTTACAGGGGGGTTACAAACATATCTTTAGTGACGCTTTAATTGTCATTTACATGAAAGTAAGTCAACATAACGCAATGATTAACAGCCTCCCAGAATGGAGACGTAAGAGGAAAATCAGCACAGAACGGGTTTGTGCTACTGTATGTCTGCAGCAAGATGATGCTTTTCAAGCAACCTTCTTTTTGTATCATATCTATCATATTTCAAACTTTGAGCACAGTAACCAAATATTCATTTATATGGCATTGCTACATTTATTGGACACAAATGCAATATTCCTCCTCCATTAAGTGTGTTCATTTTAAAATGGATTATTTTGTTAGACACAGATAAAATGTGATAAAATAATTTGTTTATCTGTTGATATTGTCATACTGTACGTTCTGCTGAGACAGCAGTGATAGGGCACGCAGACATTACAACCTGAATACCGCCCAGCCTACCACATTACTCATTCATATCTATAAACAGATCTCCCTCACAAAATCCTGCAGAATTATCAATGTACCTGCAGTGAAGGGTGGGGGGTAGTTGCCTCTTCAAGAAAAACCATATACTTAAGAAAAACAAGAAGAAATAAAATTGGGGAATAAGCTGCACTCTATAGGGGCTATGCACTAAGCAGTGAAGTCATTTTAAGAGCAATAAATGGGCTTTAAGACCGATACTGCGCACAGCGCGACTCACCAAGCAGTGATAACAGTGCTGTATCGGCCGTAAAAGTCATTTTTTCAGCCCTGTGAACAAAATACGTCCGATCAGGCACAAAACGGCAAACGCACCGTTTTTTGCCAGTCAACGGGATTCACTAAGCAGTGACAAGTCAACCGTGCTTTAAAAGCATGCCAGATTTTTGCACCAGCTAAAGGCAGGCGCAAAAGAAATGGAGACAGTCAAAAAAGCATTGTTTACCTTTTTTTCAGCACACCATTAATACAACAGGCCGGGGGGTATCCCTGGCTGATCCCTGAGGAAGTCCGGGGCCCTCAGGTGATCCCCGTGGGAGTCGGGGGCCCTGGGGTTGTCCCCGTGGGTGTCAGGGGGTCCCGGCTGGCCTGCGGTACCAATTGTGTGCCCCCCACAAAAAACAATTCTTTAAAATAAATACACCCCCCTCCACGCACCCTAACACATACAGTACAATAATGGCCAAAAGCACTATTATCCAATGTGGATAATAGTGCATTTGTCCATTTAAAATACAACATTAAGCAGCATAAATAAAGTAAATTAATCTTGAAATCACCCCTGCCAGGCTGCACGATGAAGGCCGTCCTCATCCTCATCATCGCCCATGTCCTCCGTTGCCACAAACAATGCAGTACATTAAAAAAAACAATCTAATATCCCCTAACCCCTTAATCACCTTAGCGGTTAGTAACCGCTATAGTAATTAAGGGGCTAACCCACCCTCTGACACTACCCACCCCGGAAGCCTAACCACCCTCCCAGGCAACTACCCCCCCATCACCCATTCATTGGTACAGTGGGTATATCATGCTCATATAATATGGGCATGATTTACCAATATACCAAGAAATGGTAAAGGATTAAAAAAACAGGCCAAAATCAAAAACATTACATAGCTAAATAAAACACAGCACATAGCAAAATAAAACACAGCACATAGCAGAATAAAACACATCACATAGCCAATTAAATAGATAACAAATGCCAATAAAACAATTGAAAGGCACAGTGGGTACATCATGCCCATATAATATGGGCATCAGTTAACACTATGTCAGTCAATGGTCAACCTAAAAAAAAAACACGAACAAGATCCAATGCAATCCACAATGAGAAACTAAAAACAAATAAAGAAGTAAACAGAACTAAATTACCACCAACCAATTAATCAAATCCAAAATAAATACCACAATTAACAATTAAAACACCAAAACAAAACCATAATAAATAAATGAAAGCTAAAAGTAAACACCATCAGACAAAATCTAATTACCAAAAATAAGCCACTATTAAAAAGCACGCAAACCCCCCTGAAAGAAACTATTTAAAACACCACTAAAAATGACATCTTGCTAAATAAAACTAAAAATGTAATTAGCCAACCATTTCTAAACAAAGAAGCAAATTACATTTAAAATACATACATGCAAGCATTTGCAAAAACAACCATTGCTTCTCCCTTTATGTATGTATATCCATTAAAGAGACAAACATACAGTAATTACAGTGGCAATGAATGGGCATAAAAAAAAATGCAATCACAATTTTAAAAAAATGCGGGGTATGCCTGTAGTCTACATCAACCAATCAGATTTGGGATATAGTTCCCACAATCTGATTGGGTCAAGTACTATGTGACGGCAGTCATGTTGCTTTTGGCATATTCATCCCTCTTTCTTTGAGACAATACCGCTCCGGCTCCGACATCAGAAGCGTCCACCTCAAGTGTGAACGGCAATCCTGGATCGGGATGCATGAGTACGGGAGATGACACAAAGGCCTTCTTTAGTCTCTTGAATGCCTGAATGGCTGCAAGGGACCAAAGCACCGGATCAGCTCCTTCTGTGTCAAGAACAATGTTGTTTTCTAATCCTTCAACATCATCCGTGCAGTACTGTAAGACAAACCAATTGAGTTGCATCTTACCTTCCCCCCACCCCACTAAGCAAAGACATTTATAAAATCACTAAGTTTTTATTTCTCTATGACTCTTCAAGTTCCACCTTCCCCCCCAACCGCCCAACCACCGCCCCACAAAGCCAAGGACACCTCCCCCAGCCGATCCAGGACATTCACACAGAAAGAAATCATTTCTTCCAAGTGTAATCATGCACGGTCAACCCAGAATTATACACAGATGAAACAATTTACGGATTTACCCCCTCCTCCGCACCTCCTTCTGTAAACCGAGCAAAAGGCATTCGACTCCTTATCAACACCTCCTCTCCTCCGGGCCATGGGACCTTAAACAAGAAAGTAACAGTGTGTTTGAGCCTTTTGTTCTTGGCCTGGTTTCACGCGCATGCGCATGCCTGAGCAGTCCTGCAGTCTACAGTAAATGGTCTTGAATGACTTCACTGCCAATGGGATTTTCAAGTCCAAAAAAACAAAAATGAAGTCATCTTTTTTTTTCTCTCGAGCAGGCCTTAATAAATGACTAATTTCAAGGAAAACTTTATGTTACATTATGCATTTTTTACTCATATTTTTTCGATTTTTACATTTATAAAATGACTACATTTTATTTCTCTATGAGGTGGCAATCTGCCACATTTTTTGGGAGGGGGATGTGGAAATTCTATTCAATACCTTCAACTTTGGGTAGGCTTGGTCTGCTTACAAAGCATAAAAAAAGGAGAAAAGTAGCGCTACTCACTATCCTAAAATTATTAAATAAACAATAAAAAGTCAAGTGCAAATACAACACAAATGTGTAAATAGAGGAAGATTAAAGAGTCCAATATAGGATGATACTTAAGTCCAGTAGCCAGAGTCCAGGAGGGAGTTCCACATCCCTCCAAATGCGTGCAGAGACAAAAACAGTGTCCTCCGGCGCGCTGACTCAGGTAAAGTCGTTGAGGATAGTCCAGATAAATGCAAAAGAAGACAACAATATATCAATAAAGGTTATATACCTACTAAGGTACTTATAATAAAGTGGTTGCACTTACAAATTAAATGTGGCTTGTACTGATAGTTTTCATCCCATCCGGAAGAGCAGGGGTTAATCAGGAAAGGCTAGGAAACTTAGATATGGCATGTACTGATGATTTTCTTCCAATCCGGAGTAGCAGGGGTTAGTCAGGAAAGGCTAGGTCTCCAATGTATTCACAGTATGTAATGGAAAGAAGAGAAAAAGAGAGGAAAGATCATGGCACAATAAAAGTATTAACAAGAGATTGGTTAGAACAATATTGCACTCACAGCCAATATGTATGAAAACAGCGTTTTGGATAGCTTCCCAGCGTGGGGTAGTTGGCTTCCCAGCGTGGGGTAGTTGGCTTCCCAGCGTGGGGTAGTTGGCTTCCCAGCGTGTGGTAGTTGGCTTCCCAGCGTGGGGTAGTTGGCTTCCCAGCGTGTGGTAGTTGGCTTCCCAGCGTGTGGTAGTTGGCTTCCCAGCGTGGGGTAGTTGGCTTCCCAGCGTGTGGTAGTTGGCTTCCCAGCGTGGGGTAGTTGGCTTCCCAGCGTGGGGTAGTTGGCTTCCCTGCATGAGGTAGTTGGCTTCCCAGCGTGTGGTAGTTGGCTTCCCAGCGTGTGGTAGTTGGCTTCCCAGCGTGTGGTAGTTGGCTTCCCAGCGTGAGGTAGTTGGCTTCCCAGCGTGGGGTAGTTGGCTTCCCAGCGTGGGGTAGTTGGCTTCTCTGCTGTGATGGTAGTCCTGCTCACACCAGATCTTACGGAGTCCACAACCCCCTGACCAGGCATTCCTGACCGTGCGCAAAGCACAAGGGAGCAAGAGAGGGGCAGTATCTCCCCTCATTAAAAACAGAGGTGACGGACACAGCTGACTCATCACTGAAGGGTGCTGTGGACTCCGTAAGATTTGGTGTGAGCAGGACTACCATCACAGCGGAGAAGCCAACGACAACACGTAGAGTGTGCAGACTATTACCCAATTACCCCACCCAGCGGGCCTGTCACCACACCTCAGACCTACAGAGCAAAGAATACTTTAGGGTTTAGGTATCTAAGTCTTCCGGCTGTAAAACTGAGGGTGAAGCGCTTCAAAACCAGCTCAAGATTTATAAAGAGAAAAACCCATTGATTTCAGTGGGATTGTATTTAGGAATTGGTCCTGACCTGTTCCCCATGTCTGCAGCTGGCGGACCTTCAGTATGTTGGGAAGACATCTTCTTGTGCGCGAGAAGAGGGCCGTTCCATGAATGAATGGGACACATATATTTTCCAGCCTATGGGATCATGGCTTCATAGAATATTGAATATGGATATTTATCACATAACCTTGTCTGCTCCGTATTAAACACACTGTGAAGCTGCCACCTTGTGCTGGAGAACATTTTACTTCTATTCATTTGAATGTAACTGAAGTATTGTCCTTCGCTGGGAAAAGGGTTTCATAGGACACTGAATAAGGAGCTCTGTGTTCAGAGTAAGATCATTGATGTTTACTGTTTATTATACATTTTATCACTGTACTTTCCCTCTGACCAAATGTCTTCAAGTCCATCATCGAATAAATATGTTACGCTGATACCGATACCTCCATTGGCATGTCACTGATCCAGGCTTCCTGACAGCTTTACATAGATCAAACAAGCCAGTGGGATGTGTCAACATGCCTCAGATAGGGGGGCAGTGTGCATGGGGAGGTGTGGGAGATCGGAGCTATGAAGAGGGGAAGGACATGGGGGCAAGAGGACAATGTCGGATATTTTCTGAGTAGCAGTTTACCCCATAGTGGGTGGATGGATGAGACAGCATGTTCAGAATGTGTTTCTAAATATTTCCCTAATGCGAATGGGTTAATAAAAGAAAACGGTCAGCATGTTTTTTCTTCTATATTATTTTGCTCTTCAGAATGTAGTATATTACAGTTTTTTTCCATTTGTTATCAGTTCACTTTGCAAGTAAATGTCCTTCTTAGTTAATGAATGTTAAGAGATTATGGATTTCTGCGTGTGTGAATAAATACTGTTAGCATTAAATGTAATTATGGAATGTCTGGGATACATTAACATGCTGAAAATCTAGCAATTGTTTCATTTATCAAAAACGTCTAGATTATTTTATGGAGTAGCAGCACAAAGAAAGAATCAATATTGCAGCTGTTAATATCCCACTTAGATTGTAAGCTCTGCTAGCAGGAACTCCTTTTTCTTAATGTTACTTTAATGTCTGAAGCGCTTATTCCCATCTTGTGTTATATTATTACTGTCAGGTGTATTACTGCTGTGACGCGCTGTGTACATAGGTTTGCTATATAAATAAAAATATAAATTCATACATACATCCCAGTGACCTCTAATTTATTTCAAATACTTAAGCTATAGAGAAGTTATCACATATTACAGGCAAGTACAGAACAAATTAAAATTGCTAACTGTGCAAGGGTCTGTATATGTTGCTTCTCTAAAGAATACCTTTCTCTGTTTCTCTTAATAGCAGCTCTGTGTTTGGAGTTATATGGATATATATCATTCAATAATGCCGCATTGTTCATTGGATGGAAGTTTTTATTCTTAATATTAAATTCTACTTGAAGTACCATTCTATAACATTTGACCTACTTTAATTGTGTAATGTGGAATGAAATCCGTCTGTTTCATATGTCTGTGTGTATGTGTGTGTGTGTGTGTGTGTGTATGTGTGTGTGTCTGTATGTGTGTGTGTCTGTGTCTATGTCTGGGTGTCTGTGTCTGTGTGTCTCTGTGTCTGTGTGTGTATATGTGTCTGTGTGTGTCTGTGTGTCTGTGTCTGTCTGTGTGTCTGTGTCTGTATGTCTGTGTTTGTGTGTCTGTGTTTGTGTGTCTCTGTGTCTGTCTGTATGTCTGTGTGTGTGTCTGTGTGTCTGTCTGTGTGTGTGTCTGTGTGTGTGTCTGTGTGTGTCTGTGTTTCTATTTGTCTGTGTGTGTGTCTGTGTGTCTGTGTCTGTATCTGTGTGTCTGTGTGTCTGTGTGTGTTTCTGTGTGTGTCTGTGTCTGTGTGTCTGTGTGTGTGTGTCTGTGTTTCTGTCTGTCTGTCTGTGTATGTGTGTCTGTGTGTGTGTCTGTGTGTGTCTGTGTTTGTGTGTCTGTGTGTCTGGGTGTTTGTGTGTGTCTGTGTTTGTGTGTGTCTGTGTGTCTGTCTGTGTGTGTGTCTGTGTGTGTGTCTGTGTGTGTCTGTGTCTGTGTGTTTCTGTGTGTTTGTGTGTCTGTGTTTGTGTGTCTGTGTGTTTCTGTGTTTCTGTGTGTGTCTGTGTGTCTGTGTGTGTGTCTGTTTCTGTGTGTCTGTGTTTGTGTGTCTGTGTGTCTGTGTGTCTGTGTGTCTCTGTTTCTTTGCTGACGGGCTGAGACGGCGCCTGCAAGAAGCCGATGCGGTAACTCCATCTCTGCGGTGCCGTGATCCGGATCTTCATACGGTCACCGTGGACCCGCATTCGGCTTCAGTGTGAGTTTCCGTCTCCCCCTGCCAGCCTTAGACAGTTTTTCATAGGTGTGTTACCATACATTAGTCAGGACAGTTGTTCCGTTTTTACTTGTTCATATCTGTCTAAATTTTCATGGTTTTTTACTGTGTGTTATGCCATTCATGGATTTAGATTACATTTGTCCAAGGTGCATGTTTATTGAAACTGTATCTAGTTGTATAACCATTGCTACTGAGGTGGGATTGGATCCCCTCAGTAATATTTTTATTAATAAATGATACTTTTATAATCCCTGGTGCGCATTGTGTGCACTTTATTTTCTTGTCTTTCAGGGTGTTTCCCTGCCCCCCCTTTTTAGGGGGGATCACCTTGGTATAGGAGCTGTTTGTAAGGGTCTGGGAGTCACGCCGCCCTCGGCGTGCTCCTCACTCACCTGCAGCTCCGCCGGGTCCCCCCACGGCACGCAGGCAGCCTCTCTCCGGAACGCCGTTCACAGCTCCACGTGGGCGCGCGCGCGCACGCCAATACTCCTCTTCTACTGTTGGGCCGACGGCTACGCCCGGTCACGCGCCCGCAAGCGCAGCTACACGGAGCCGCACCAACCCTTAAAGGCTCAAACCATTGCTGCAATCCAATGCAGTCTTACTACTGGGCTTTATGGCTCCTCCCCTGGGACTCATTCTGGACCTATCCCTGCCGTAGCCTGGCCCTTCCACACCCCCCCACCTTGCTGCGCTGCCATTGGACCCTCTCTCCTATATATACCTTACAGTCTCACTGACCCGTTGGCTGAGCATAGAACCAGTTGTTCCTCGTTGCAGTCTTCCTCGTGTACCGAACCGGCTTCCGCTACGTCTACCCGCACCTCTGGCATCCCGAACTCGGCATACGGCAACACGACTCTCCGCACCTCTGGCATCCCGATCCCGGCAAACGGTAAACGACAACGTCCCTCTCTCTAACCTCGGACTTGGCAAACAGCACCCTCTACCATCCGTACCTCTCCTGCCCCGATCCGGACTCCCAGACCACACTACTCTCAAGACGTGCCCTCGTGGCTGTTGGTGGCGTTATATTCCTATCCCACCTCAGCACCGCGGTCCCGTCTCGTTTGTGGTGAGCACGCCCTGACACTGTTAAGGGAGACGCTCCACACACTTGCAGCAAGGGGATTCCCTTTTAACATACATCTGCAGCACGAGCGCTGAATATTCCACATTACCTCCCCTCTGTCAACTACCTCCAGTCAACTACCTCCAAAACAGCCGCCCCGCATTTCACTGGAGCAGACCAACTTCTCTATGCCTTAAAGCAGGGGTACGCAAACATTTCTGTTTGCGCTCCCCTGTCTGCTCTCCCTCCCTGCTCACGTTCCCCCTTCTTACCAGCTCTCTGGCATCGGCGTTGTCATGATCGTCATTTGATGCCACGTTGTCATGGCAACCCATCCCTGAAGAGCCGGCTGAGAGCAGGTAAGAGGGAGTTACAGAGGCCTCATGCCTCACCTGGCATTTAATTGAAATGATGTGGGGAAGAGTGCAGGGCCTCTGTAAGCACCCCCCGCCCCCAGAAAATCCCCCCGTTTCCACCCCGCCCCCGTCTTAAAGCACCGTACGCAATTAAAGGGAAAAGACTGACATAAAATGAAAAAAAATACATAACAGCATATCAGACCCCATCCGCCTGACCACTCCATCCGCCTGACCACTCCATCCGCCTGACCACTCCATCTGCCTCACCACTCCATCTGCCTCACCACTCCATCCGCCTGACCACTCCATCCACCTGACCACTCCATCCGCCTGACCACTCCATCCGCCTGACCACTCCATCTATCTGACCACTCCATCCGCCTCAAAACTCCATCCACCTGACCACTCCATCCGCCTCACCACTCCATCCGCCTCACCACTCCATCCGCCTGACCACTCCATCCGCCTGACCACTCCATCCATCTGACCACTCCATCCGCCTGACCACTCCATCCGCCTGACCACTCCATCTGCCTGACCACTCCATCCGCCTGACCACTCCATTTGCCTGACCACTCCATCCACATGACCACTCCATCCGCCTGACCACTCCATCCGCCTGACCACTCCATCCACAACCCTACAGGAAACAAGAGATATAAATAAATAAAACAAAAATATTTACCTACAATCTATACGTGTAAAACAAAATTTTTAATGTGTCCTCACCAACCCAATAAAGGTCTGTGTATATAGCACAAAAGGAAAAGCCTTCTGCTATATAAACAAATGTATTAAATGCATTAAAAAGACAAACATCCATAAATATAAACATACACCACGAATTTATCATCAAAACATCTGTATAAAACAGAGGATCTTTGTTATTAATTTTTTAGAAAAAGAATCACTTAATGTACGTTACAACTCTCTGTTTACCCAGACAATCAAATCGTCCAACCGTAAACTCCATGTCCCAGAACGTCGGAAACTTCGGACAGCTCCACACTCACGGGATACAAGAGGTCACATCTGTAGTCCCTGTCTTTGGGAGACAGCTGGAGGAGCCTATAAGGGGTAATAATGTAAATATGTTCCTGTGTATAGATATGTGTGCTAAGATTGATCTGTTCCCATTTGTTTCATAGTTAGTTAAAGTATCTTACCCACATAGTGTCTGTATCAACGGCCAAAAGAATTGCTGCATACATTGTCTCAGAATCGGTGTAAGGGGATTGAGAGAATTTAACACAAGTAAAGTGAAGTGTTGGTGGTCAAAGTGATGGTAATATTGTGAAGAGGCTACAACCAAGGGAAGCATTTCAGATTTTTCTTCGAACACCCAACAACCTTCTGGACTTGGTGATTTTTCTCTGGTTAGTTTTTTGGATAAATGATGAAAACACACAATTAAATTTTGGGAAAAATGGTAACCTCAGTCACTACAGATAAGACTCTTTGATATAGCGCAGACGCCTCCGCGAAACGCGTAAGAGGTTTTTTCCTTGCTGCCTTTTTTCTGTGCCAATAAATTAACCTTTGTATCAGTATATAGCAGTCCGGTCTCATTTTCCCTTTGAAGCAGTTGCACCGCCTCACAACTTCATCTCCACTACAGATAAGGAAAATAATATAAGTTAAATAATATAAGTTAACATTAAAAACAGGTTTTATATAAAGAACACGTTTAAAAAAAAAGGTTTTAAAAAGAGCAGAAGATATTAAAGGAAAATAAAGCAGAATTATATTAGATACATTGATGACTTTATTACTTTGAACTTATACGTTCACAATTTCATATAGGGTTCTGGGGGAGATTGCTGCCTCCAGCTTTATTTAAATCACTGGAAATACAATCTTTTCCAGCTGGTACTGGTACTCCTGTTGGTAGACAGTTTAATATCTTAAGAGAAATGAATCATATTTGAAAATATTAAACTGTCTACCAACAGGAGTACCAGTTAAATAACTCCCTCACAGAGTCACGGTGTGTGTTATTAATGAATGAACACACTCAGGACTATACGCTATTGTGACTGTAACACTGCTCAAACCAACTCTTTCAGTAAAAAAAGGCTACATAGTTACCACTTTTTCTATCCCAGCGGAGCCTTAACTGTTATAGTGATTTACTGCCAGTTAAGCACAATGTATTAATAATATTAATTATATTCTGATCTGACTAGTAACTGTGTAACAGGAGGGCCTGTACAGCAATCACTCTAATATCACGTGTCACAAGTCTTTAATTGACTCTGTCCACTAGGGATTCTTAGGGTAATGGGGTACTTCAGTACCTATAAAAATACTATTCCCCCATATCTGCAACTGAAGCATTAAGCTCCCTACTTGAGTGCTCATTCTGTGCTTATCAGTTATGTTCACATGTCTCTGCTTCTTTTTTCATTTTTCCTAGTAAAAGTAACATTCTATTTATTGCAATATACACGATATCGGATTTGAGTGCAGTCCGAGAGGGGGCTTTTTCCCTCCTTCTTCTTTTCTATTTTGATTATTCATTGCCCCCTTAGTGCACCCTATTAATTGTACAATCACATAACTTTGGCTGGTGCAAGAGTTTACCTCCCTCTTCCGTTCCCCCACTCTCCCTATACCCCCCCACTCTCCCTATACCCCCCCACTCTCCCTATACTCCCCCACTCTCCCTATACCCCCCCACTCTCCCTATACCCCCCCACTCTCCCTATACCCCCCCACTCTCCCTATACCCCCCCACTCTCCCTATACTCCCCCACTCTCCCTATACCCCCTCACTCTCCCTATACTCCCCCACTCTCCCTATACCCCCCCACTCTCCCTATACCCCCCCCCCACTCTCCCTATACCCCCCCACTCTCCCTATACCCCCCCACTCTCCCTATACTCCCCCACTCTCCCTATACCCCCCCACTCTCCCTATACTCCCCCAGTCTCCCTATACCCCCCCACTCTCCCTATACTCCCCCACTCTCCCTATACTCCCCCACTCTCCGTATACCCATGATAGTGTGATCACCGATGATGATTGCCTGAGACTGAGACGCGTGGAGCTCCCAGAACTGCAGTCCGTGATGAGATGAGTATGGCTTTGAAGTGTGAGATGAGTAGTGATGAATATTGTGGCGTTGTTGTGGGGACTGGTGTCATCCCTTATCTGGGAAAACTTGCCACGCTGAGGACACTGGGACGGCTTAGAGTCAGTTTACCTCACTGTGCATCATAGGCGAGGTGGACATTAAACCCCCATTTGGATTATTTTACTTTTAATGTCCTTCATTTAGCTCCCAGTTCATGATTGAGTGTGCTGTATATTGCACTTACAGTGCGCCATGATAATACATGAAGTATCAGTTTCTTATCTTCTTTGCGTGTAGAACAGCCAATGATAGGATATCTGGGTTGTCAAACTTTGCAGTTAGTTGGCACTTGTTCAGTTTTTAACAGACACTTGAGTTGGCATCAATTTACACAGACAGGAATCAGAGTAGGATTCCATCCGATTTGAGTAGACACGGTCAGAGAGAGTGAGAGAGACAGGGAGAGAAAGAGAGAGAGTGAGAGAGACAGAGAGAGTGAGAGAAACCGAGAGGGAGAGAGAGTGAGAGATAGAGACAGTAAGAGAGAGACAGAGAGTGAGAAAGACAGTGAGAGTGACAGTGAGAGTGAGAGAGACTGTAAGGGAGACTGTGAGAGTGAGAGAGAGAGATTCAGATTTTCAAATTCAATGTACTCCTTCATGATCCTTCCATTCCTGTGGCTAATGCCCTGCACACAGTCACAGGCAGAGACCCATGCATTGATTCAAATACAAAGTAATCCATTCCTCATTCCATCCTTCCTAAGCCTTATCACAAAATGTGATATCACACTCCAGCATTCTATTATTTCAAGAAAATACAAAAATCTATAGCTGACAAAGGCTCGCCATTAGTTCAGCCGGTGATACACATCTTTTTCTTAATTAATGGTAAAATCTTTCAATTGTGTTTTTTGTGTGTGCTTATTCTATGGTTTTTAACATAATTATTCTGCAATGTCTTTTATTACCACTATAGTGTGTTTGTTGTAGTAAATAACTAGTATGCAATTTGGCATATTGGATATTATTTTCAATGATTAAAGATGGTGAACACAACTTTGATATACAAAAAAAATCATGAAAATGTAATATGTAACGACGAGTTGTTATTAGTAACAAGTCTATGATTGATAATAAATGAAAGTAGATGCAATTTGATGTATTGCATATAAATTGGAAACAAATACTAATAATGACTTGCAATCAAGAGAATCGTGATTAGTCTAATCTAATAAATAATGGAACAGTGGTCATAATAATTATGAACTATGTCTATGATTAAATAAATTCTCATTTATCATCACTGACGTTTTTTGATTCCAACGAAGGCTGTGCTATTGTATGTATGGACTTTGGTTAGAATTCATAATTATCCAATATGCCTAATTTGGAAAAATGTAAATGGAAAATAGATGCAATGTGACAAATTGTATATAAATTGGAAACAAAGGCCAATAGCGCAGAGTCGAAATTTATAACCGTAATTACTCTAATGTAATGTAATGTACTCTAATGTAATAATTAACAACTGTGTCGTTACTGTCAGTGATTAATGATAAATGAAAATATATGCAAATATAGGCAATCACATTGTTTGACTTCACCGAAGGCAGCGATATTGTATGGCCTTTGTTTCAAAACCATAATTATCCAATATGCATGGCAAATTGTATATGTAAATGTATATAGATGCAATTTGGCAAACGGTAGATGAATTTGAAACAAAAGCCAATAACGCCGCCTCGAGAACATTATTAATCTAATTGAACAAATTAAACGAGGCATAACCTTAAGTATGTCTATGATTGATGGGATTGATCGAAATCAAAGGCAGCCTTCCCTTAAACAGTAATAGTAACGATTAAAACATAACACAACATTTGTAATTTAAATCATTTTTTAAACATAATTAACTTACATTTTTTAAACTATGATTTAAAATGTTTAGTTTTTTTCTCCCTTTTTAATTATTTAGGACTTGGGATGTTAGGCTCAGTAACAGCAGCACAGCAGAAGACCCAAAGTAGCGGTGTTACAAAGATGTCCGCGGCGGGAGGAGCGGCTCAGCGAGTAAACGCACTGACTCTAAAAGCAACGACCCTGGGTTTGAATCAGGGGAACGCGTAGTGTGCCGCGTAGTGTGCCGCGTAGTGTGCCGCGTAGTGTGCCGCGTAGTGTGCCGCGTATGCGTACTGTGCCGCGTAGTGTGCCGCGTAGTGTGCCGCGCAGTGTGTCGCATAGTGTGCCGCGTACTGTGCCGCATACTGTGCCACGTAGTGTGCCGCGTAGTGTGCCGCGCAGTGTGCCGCGTAGTGTGCCGCGCAGTGTGCCGCGTAGTGTGCCGCGTAGTGTGCCGCGTAGTGTGCTGCGTATGCGTACTGTGCCGCATAGTGTGCCGCGTAGTGTGCCGCGTAGTGTACCGCGTAGTGTGCCGCGTAGTGTGCCGCGTAGTGTGCCGCGTAGTGTGCTGCGTATGCGTACTGTGCCGCGTAGTGTGCCGCGTAGTGTGCCGCATACTGTGCCACGTAGTGTGCCGCGCAGTGTGTCGCGTAGTGTGCCGCATACTGTGCCACGTAGTGTGCCGCGCAGTGTGTCGCGTAGTGTGCCGCGTACTGTGCCGCATACTGTGCCACGTAGTGTGCCGCGCAGTGTGCCGCGTAGTGTGCCGCGTAGTGTGCCGCGTAGTGTGCCGCGCAGTGTGTCGCGTAGTGTGCTGCGTACTGTGCCGCATACTGTGCCACGTAGTGTGCCGCGCAGTGTGCCGCGTAGTGTGCCGCGTAGTGTGCCGCGTAGTGTGCCGCGCAGTGTGCCGCGTAGAGTGCTGCGTACTGTGCCGCGTAGTGTGCTGCATACTGTGCCACATAGTGTGCCGCATAGTGTACCGCGTAGTGTGCCGCGTAGTGTGCCGCGTAGTGTGCCGCGTAGTGTGCCGCGTAGTGTACCGCGTAGTGTGCCGCGAAGTGTGCCGCGTAGTGTGCCGCGTAGTGTGCCGCATAGTGTGCCGCGTAGTGTGCCGCATACTGTGCCACGTACTGTGCCGCGTAGTGTGCCGCGTAGTGTGCCGCGTAGTGTGCTGCATACTGTGCCACGTAGTGTGCTGCATACTGTGCCGCATACTGTGCCGCGTAGTGTGCCGCGTAGTGTGCCGTGTAGTGTGCCGCGTAGTGTGCCCCGTAGTGTTCTGCGTAGTGTGCTGCGTAGTGTGCCGCGTAGTGTGCCGCGTAGTGTGCCCCGTAGTGTTCTGCGTAGTGTGCCGCGTAGTGTGCCGCATACTGTGCCGCGTAGTGTGCTGCGTAGTGTGCCGCGTAGTGTGCTGCATACTGTGCCGCGTAGTGTGCCGCATACTGTGCCGCGTAGTGTGCTGCGTAGTGTGCCGCGTAGTGTGCTGCATACTGTGCCGCGTAGTGTGCCGCGTAGTGTGCTGCATACTGTGCCGCGTAGTGTGCCGCATACTGTGCCGCGTAGTGTGCTGCGTAGTGTGCCGCGTAGTGTGCTGCATACTGTGCCGCGTAGTGTGCCGCGTAGTGTGCTGCATACTGTGCCGCGTAGTGTGCCGCATACTGTGCCGCGTAGTGTGCTGCGTAGTGTGCCGCGTAGTGTGCTGCGTAGTGTGCCGCGTAGTGTGCCGCGTAGTGTGCCGCGTAGTGTGCCGCGTAGTGTGCCGCGTACTGTGCCGCGTAGTGTGCTGCGTAGTGTGCCGCGTAGTGTGCTGCGTAGTGTGCCGCGTAGTGTGCTGCGTAGTGTGCCGCATACTGTGCCGCGTAGTGTGCCGCGTAGTGTGCCGCGTAGTGTGCCCCGTAGTGTGCCGCGTAGTGTGCTGCGTAGTGTGCCGCATACTGTGCCGCGTAGTGTGCCGCGTAGTGTGCCGCGTAGTGTGCCCCGTAGTGTGCCGCGTAGTGTGCTGCGTAGTGTGCCGCATACTGTGCCGCATACTGTGCTGCGTAGTGTGCTGCGTAGTGTGCCGCGTAGTGTGCCGCATACTGTGCCGCGTAGTGTGCCGCATACTGTGCCGCGTAGTGTGCTGCATACTGTGCTGCGTAGTGTGCTGCATACTGTGCCGCGTAGTGTGCCGCATACTGTGCCGCCTAGTGTGCCGCATACTGTGCCGCGTAGTGTGCCGCATACTGTGCCGCCTAGTGTGCTGCGTAGTGTGCCGCGTAGTGTGCCGCATAGTGTGCCGCCTAGTGTGCCGCATACTGTGCCACGTAGTGTGCTGCGTAGTGTGCTGCGTAGTGTGCCGCGTAGTGTGCCGCATAGTGTGCCGCCTAGTGTGCCGCATACTGTGCCACATAGTGTGCTGCGTAGTGTGCCGCGTAGTGTGCCGCATAGTGTGCCGCATAGTGTGCTGCGTATTGTGCCGCGTAGTTTGCCGCGTAGTGTGCCGCATAGTGTGCTGCGTATTGTGCCGCGTAGTTTGCCGCGTAGTGTGCCGCGTACTGTGCTGCGTAGTGTGCCGCATAGTGTGCCGCGTAGTGTGCTGCGTAGTGTGCTGCGTAGTGTGCTGCGTAGTGTGCTGCGTAGTGTGCTGCGTAGTGTGCTGCGTAGTGTGCCGCGTAGTGTGCTGCGTACTCTGCACTATATTGAGTTTTGAGTCCCATTGGGAGACAAGCGCTCTATGAAACAAAGTTATTATGTAGAAAGCAGCAGCAATAAGCAGCATGTACAGTACATATTTGTAGTTTAAAAGGGATATATCCTAACACAGGGTTTTTCAATAGGGGTCGCACTTCCTAGGGACTATTGGGTTCTGCCAGGTTTCCCTAAAGGGTCCCTGCAATTTTCAGGTCAATTGAAAATTGTACCAAATACAGAACAATTTACAATGCATCTGATCACAGACGCGCTATTAGAGAGGGTTGGGGTTCCTTACAATGCATCTGATCTCAGACGCGCTATTAGAGAGTGTTGGGGTTCCTTACAATGCATCTGATCTCAGACGCGCTATTAGAGAGGGTTGGGGTTCCTTACAATGCATCTGATCTCAGACGCGCTATTAGAGAGGGTTGGGGTTCCTTACAATGCATCTGATCTCAGAAGCGCTATTAGAGAGGGTTGGGGTTCCTTACAATACGTCTTACAATGCATCTGATCTCAGACGCGTTATTAGAGAGGGCTGGGGTACCTCAGAATTTCACAATATAATTATGGGGCTCCTTAACAAAAAAAGGCTAAAAAACACTGTCCTAAGATAACTTCCCTCTGATAGTAAGGGATTGTGTACCATCCAACACCATCATTATTATCAATCAATGATGGTACACTGTAACAGGGGACTTACCCTGTTCAGAAAACTTGCCTCTAATCCAGCAGTGTGCTGGTTAATTGACCAGCACCTGGCTGATTAGAGGTGTCTGAAAAAGCCTGCCTCTGAGACAGGAAGGGAGATTTTCCTCAGTACACAAGGGTGCTGACAGGAGGAAAGAGGTCTTGAGCAGAAAGGCTCTGCTGAGATCAAGACACCCAAAGACCTATATTCCTGGACACAGGGGACCCAGGAACCTACCAGAGGCTGACATGAAGGGACACCTGCTTTAAGGTATCTCTTGAGACTTTGGGGAATAGGGTGGTAATGGGATTATCCCTCTAGCCTTGGAGAAAGGGCCTGGGGAAGTAAGTTAGCCCTTACACAGGTCTAGGTGTTTGTTGTTTTCATATGTTTTGCTGTATTAAAAGGGACAGGCGCAATAAAGCCTTATTTTAATTTCACCTTAAAACCGGTCTCCATTGCATACCTCTGCACACATCTCTTACATACACCATATCCCAACCCCGAAGTTAAAAATGTCTAGATGCAGCCGGTATCAGACGCTAATAGACATCAATGTATTGATGGTGAAAATAGTGGCATGTTCTGTAGTGACAGACCCAGATAGAAAAGGACATGGTTAAGGAGTGACAGAAAGAAAAAGTAGACAAGAGGAATTTATTTTTTAATTCTAAATTGGGACTGAGTCAATTACGTTCAGGATGAGGATGGAGGGGATGAAGGATCTCCATCACCATGTACTGGAGGAGAAACACTAAAGGAGCAGGAGGAGCATCGCCTCGCATTAATAATGGCCAGAACTACTCCAAACTGCAGAGTTCTTCGGGATGAGTCAGAGTCAGAAGTTCAGTGTGTATCCATATCCACAAATCCCCATGTACCACACCTCTAATAACAATGTGCCCACAGTACACACATTGCAACAATGCACTAAGTCATACCATGTCCTACAAGGCTTTTTCTGTGGCACCGGTCCACTCTGAAGCCTACTTCTCCTTTCTGTCACTCCCTGTCTCCATTGTCTCTGGGAGTGGGGTGGATATGGGGGAGAAGGAGGAAGTACTACAAGCCTGGAGATGGGTGGAGAATCAACAGAGTAACTTCTCACAGCAAGTGTGGACCGTGTATCCCACCTGGGCCTGGTGTGCTGTGGTGAAGGAGAAGAAGTGGGTGACCAACACCTCCTTCTGGGGGGTCTCATTTACGATGAACTGGAGATGGATCATCGATGCCTGGAGAGACATAACACAGAGGTTCAGTAACACAGCCTCTCCCAAACTTCACAGTGCTTGTTCAGCAAATGTTTCAGAAGACCACTCATTCACAGGCATCCTCTACTCTTGTCCCTATGCACCACTGCAGAACAAAGCACGCAGTGGACCACCTCAGTAGAGCTCAATGAATCATGGCTGGGAAATTGGAAATATTCCTAGACCATGCTGGTTGCTCCTCTGGGCAGACAACTGCAACCCTGTGAGCCTTGCATATTAGATAAGGAGTCTGGAATGTGAGTAGGGGAAGCCTGGGGACTTTCACTGTGATGTCGACAAGAGGCACACCAGCGTTTCTCTGCCTCACCTTCTCCAGGATGCAACATCTAACTTATCCAAGGGCCACCATCACCATCACCAATGTCACCCTCGGCTTCTCCAAATTTCACTGGGGCACTCCATGAACCACATAGGATTACAGCAGTCACAACCCCCTGACTGCTAGAAGGGCTCTCTGCTTCTCTACCCACTCCTCCTGCCTGCGGTTCCACCTCCGGAACCCCCACATCCCCACCTGGTGAAACTTCTGGTACAAACAGGAGCATAAAAAGCAGCTATAGAGGTGCTGGGCATAGCTGACTCACTGGGAGAGAGCAGGCAGGGGGCCCAGCACCGAAAGTTTGCACACCCCAGTACTATGTCACACTACAGCCACTACTAGTAAAGGGCTTCTCTGTTTATGATGAAGCAAATTTCACAGTTGTTCCCCTGATAGGAACATAGCACATTCATGAGGCAAAATGCTGCGTTTAAAATCAGCTATACCCATGTATAATAATTTATTTCGTTTTTTACATTTCTTTGAATTCTTAATGCAAAACAAAACATATTTGGACATGTTTAACAAAGTGTTATTGTCTTGATTTTATTGATCTATTAACAATGATGAAAGAGTGTTTTTCCTCTTTTCAAATTCCAAATAGTAATACTGTATTGTTTGAAGGCTTCTGGAAAACTTTATTTTCATAGAATAAAATGCTCCCCAGATGATATTTGCTGTAATTTAGCCCGTGGTAGTTGCTAAAAACGATGCAGACAACGTTTTTACAGGAGAAACAAATAATGAATTCCAGTCTAATACAGTATATAAATGGCATCAAACATTATGAGTTTATTTAAAACATTGGTTTGTTGGTTTCATCCGAATCCTAATTAAGATATAAACGTTAAAGCATAATTGAAAACTTTATTGCATTTTACAGTTTTTCTGTTATTGTTTTGCTTGTTTTGGGTAATCAGCATTTAGGGAATTCTAACAACTAAAGTTCCATGCTTCAAATAATCATATTTGTATGTTCATTTTAAATTAAAAAAATATATTTGCAAAGAAAAGTAATTTTCTTGTTAAGTTGGTCTGACATGCTTGGAATTAGGACAGTTTGCTTTTAATATTTTTTGATAGGCAATATATTTCTTTGGTGGAACAGCAGGCGTCAGTGGGACAGCGTTGGTGGAACAGCAGGCGTCAGTGGGACAGCGCTGGTGGAACAGCAGGCGTCAGTGGGAGAGCGTTGGTGGAACAGCAGGCGTCAGTGGGACAGCTTTGGTGGAACAGCAGGCGTCAGTGGGACAGCGTTGGTGTAACAGCAGGCGTCAGTGGGACAGCGTTGGTGTAACAGCAGGCGTCAGTGGGACAGCGTTGGTGGAACAGCAGGCGTCAGTGGGACAGCGTTGGTGGAACAGCCGGCGTCAGTGGGACAGCATTGGTGGAACAGCAGGCATCAGTGGGACAGCGTTGGTGGAACAGCAGGCGTCAGTGGGACAGCATTGGTGGAACAGCAGGTGTCAGTGGGATATAAGCACTCAATGGGAAGTGGAGCTCAGAACTCAGTATGCTGTGACAGTGGTGCTAGCTGTCAGCTGGCTTAGCTCACACTGCTAGAGCTGTTGTCCTGAATAACCAAGGTTGTTTGGGTCAAACTTCTGATCCTGTTGGGTCTGACACCACATCCCATTCCTCTTAAGGTGCCTTAGAATTGTCAACCCAATAACACTTTGTGCGCTGTGGGAAGCCAGCAGAATCACTTCCAGCAGTTAGTAGAAGTTAATTTATTTAAAAATAAAGTTTTTAATTCAGTAAGTGTCTGGTACTCGGGCAGATGGCACAGTGAATATTGTTGTCCATTTTCTTTTATACAGTAATCACCTTTGTGCATATCCGTCATATACAGTAGCACGACAATGAGTGCTCATTCCTTTATAAGCTTCCCCACCCTGCCAGGCTTCCTTTAAAAGCAGACGACTTCTACATCCTGGTTGTCAGTTTAATGTTGCTTGTGGAGCACACCTGAGATACCTGGGATATATGTTTAGCTACATGGGTCAGCAGTGAGCAGCTCAAACGTATGATGTGACAATGATGCTACCCATCAGCTGGTTTAGAGCTGTGTCCTAGAAAAGCAGTTCTAGTCCTGTTGAGTCTGACACCATTCCATTAGGTTGGTGCTTTGAGCTTTGTCAAGAGAGAGGGGATTTGGCCCGGGACTAAAGGGGTTACACCCCATTTGGCCACGCTCTACTCTCACCTGGGAAGCAAGGGGTTAACTGGACTGGGGTCCAGTAATGTGTTTTTACCTTGCTTCAGCATCCTAATGTATATTCCCCTATAAAAATGTATTCCTTCTGTTCCAGTGTTGCACCAACACATACCCTGGGATTGATGCGGGAGGCTTAAGGGGTTAATGAGCTACAGTTTAGGAAAATACAATTGTGTGGGGTCTTTTCAGGAATATCTGGGCTTCAACAGGCTTGATTGAAGTTGGGTGTGAAAAGTACAGAGGTGGTTTGGTGTATGTTAACACATATTGCTGGTAGAGACAGCTAGGACCCAGGCTGGGGCATTGGGTGTGAAATATAGCACCGGTGACAAAGTTCACTACACACAGCCCAGCTTCAAAGGATTTCTTGATGGGCCCAGGGGTGCGGTTACGCAAGGACATCTCAGAATGAGTGACCTTATTAAATATAAGAATATTATGAGATGTCCTCGGCTGAACATGCTAAGAGTTACATATGTGTAACCGGGGGACCGAGCCGCAAATAATGATTACAGACACATGATGTCTAGCTGGTTCTAAGAGACAGATATTAATATCTCTCTTAATTTTAATATTACACGGTAATATTTAGTCTTATTGGGAGCGTCATGCGTGCCGGAATGTATTAATATGTCTCGCGTGCCAGTAAGTATCACTGAACTGAAGTTATGAAGTTATTTAGATAGGAAAAGCAGTTTTTAAACGTCCTTGGGTGGGAGGAGTTTTACTCTGAGGAAAACTGTCAACCTCACCACTGATTTATGAGAGGGGCTGGGTTTATGTTGTGTTCAATGGGAAATAATTGTATAAGAACCAGGCTCAGCCTATGGCTATTGTCCTTCATGTCTTTCATGTCTTTTGTGATTTTAAGGATTGCTGTATGAACTGCTAGTCACGATTTCTGACTATTTCATCATTTCCATCTTAAGTGAGTGTCCATATTTTGTCTGTTATTTGTATAATCTCGTTTGTTCACCTTTTTCAAGGAATAAATTACATTTTATCATATCTAAGCCTCGTCCAGTTCAACCCAGTTATATTTTTGGTGGTGTATAATTATAGCCTGTCTCAAAGCTACCGTCACAAGCTTATCAACTTTATATAGTTCTTATGCTCTCGTCCTCGCCTCTCACAATCAACTTTACCTCCTCATGTTGTAAACCCCTCCCACCTCATACCTATTCAATTTAAATCTCCCTCCCCTTTCCCTTTCTCCTGTGCCCCTTTGGATACTCGCTCCCTTTCTAATAAATTCCTCTCTGTGCATGACTTCTTTCTCTCTCACTCTCTGCTCCTATTTGCTATAACTGAGACCCGGCTCACTCAGTCTGACTCTGCTCTGGAAGCTGCTCTCTCTTATGGTGGCCTCTCTCCCACACTGCACCCTGATGGCAGGGATGGAGGCGTGGGGCTCCTCCTCTCCTCTCTCTGCTATTACCGAACCCTTCCTATTTCTCCCTCTCTTGCTTTTCCTTTATTTGAGGTTCACACTGTCCAGCTTTTCTCTCCTCTCCCTGTACATGTGGCGGTCATCTGTCGCCCACCTACCTCTACTCATCCCCCTTCTGTCTGTCTCACTCACTCACTTTGAATCCTGGCTCTCTTTTCTCTCCTCAGACTCCCTGCGGACAGCACCAACAAGGATGGCCACTACCTGGACATGGCTTTCACAAAAAAACTTTTCTCTCTCTGATTCTCCATTTCCCCCCTTCCTCTCTCTGACCATCATATCATCTATTCCCACGGTTACGGGGGCCTGCATCTCGGGAAGCAGGGGGTCCCCGAGGTTCAGCTCAGGAGAACCCATGCTCCGACACACTATTAATAAAAACTACATTTAAAGCAGCTTCATTACCTTAGCGGATATCCGCTAAGGCAATGAAGGGGTTGAACACCAGTGCCATGTCATATTGGGTAGCGGGGGTGGATGAAGGTGGGATTTTGTCCTTGATTTCCCTGTCACTCGGCAACTCGAAGATTCACTCTGGGCTGAGGATGGAGCTCAGCCGCTCTTCCATTGGGGTCAGATCCATGGGAAGGGAGGGACCTCCTCTCGTCCTGGAGGAATGTCAGCCTCATTCTGTCTTACATAAAGTGTGGGTATCTGTGGCACATACACCAAGAAGAGGGGACGGTTACCAACCGTGCGGTTTGGCAATGACAACGTCAGAGCGACTAGAATAGTCCCCATTGTGTATGATGCTGTATGTTGGGGCTTCCTCCAGCATATCTGACATTTTCTGAATGATTTGACATTTTGATATGTAGGCTATTAATGAAAAAGAAATGCAATGGACTTTTCCCATTTTTCACGCTCGGTTTAACAGCCCCTTTGACAATTATCAGTGTCATTTATGCGTAATATATGTGCATTAATTATTGCATTTTTTCATTTCTTTATTCATTCTTCTTCAGCAAATTAATATTTCTTTGGTCTCCTTCCCTAATCTGCTTTAGTCATGCTGACATTTCTATTATTTCACTTGCAAGGACTTCAGATTCTGCAGAAACAAACCAAATATGCTAGAGTTCTTAAAATACATGAAATATTTTAACATGTTTATTAAACAGTGCTTCACCATCGTGGAAACTATTTTAAGTTCACAGTAAAAGGAACTGTTTTGTTTATTATGGTTGTTAAAGAAATGCATTGCTGCCTGCCTTACATGTGTTAGTTTTTGGAAACAATTGTGTAACATGAACATGTTGTACTTCTTGAAAATATGAAAGGAAGATGCATCTAGAGTAAACAGACACGTTTTATAATACGCTTTGTTTAAAAATGTGAATATAGTAATTTTTATCTGGATTATGAAAAATATACACAAAACATAAATCCAGTGAATAGTGTAAACATGTCCATATGAAAGTATAGGGTAAGGGTCCAATGTTGTTGTGTTATAGAAGGGACAGTACCCTGCTTAGGTAGCATCCCATAGAGATGGTTCCCTTCACCGTTCAGGGAGTGGCAGCCTATGCACATACGGGACTCAACAGGCTGTGGACCCGATGCATAGTTGGACCAGCCCCATCAGAAGGTCCGTACTTGGCCTCCTTCCAGACTGCCACAAGGTGTTACACAGTGCCAAAGAGAACCTGGCCGACAGGGGCCCATATGGAATGGAGTTCTACCAAAGTCCCCCCAAAGAGGGATTCTGTAGGTAGCAAAGGGAATCAAGCCTCGGCACCTCCTAGCGAGCTGAGATAGAAGCAGCTAGGGAAGTAGGTTCAGACACCAGGAAGAATGCAGTTATGTCTAAACCATGTTCCCTGTGTATATGGATGTAACTTATAAAGATGCTGTTGAATGAATAAAGTTCCTGGGACCCATCATTGCTACTGTATATCATCACCCAGTCACACAAATCCAGCACCCTGAAAGGTAACCACATCTGAGAAAGCCAAGAGAAGAGACATTGAAGTAAACTCCCTAGGAGCTGGGCAGGGAGGGTTACACTATAAATACTGTGTGTATGTGTGTATGTATGTGTGTGTGTATGTGTGTGTATGTAGGTGTGTCTGTGTGTGTGTCTATGTGTGTATGTATATATGTATATATGTATATATGTATATATGTATGTCTGTATGTCTGTATATCAGTCTATATGTCTGTATGCCAGTCTGTGTGCGTGTGCGTGTGCGCGTGCGCGTGTGCGTGTGCGTGTGCGCATAAATAAAGTGCAGCATAAATAAAGTAAATAAACCTTTCTACTTACCCCTGCCATTATGAAGGGAGTCCTCGTCAGCATACTTCAGGGCCATGTCCTCCGTTGCCAGAAATAATACATGAAATAAAACAATTTAATGGCCCATAACCCCTTAATAACTGTAGCGGTAATAACCGCTATAGTAATTAAGGTGTTAACCCACCCTCCCCCGCTACTCACCCAGGAGGCCTAACCACCCACCCCGGACCCACAATACCCACCCTGTACCCATTGATTGGCATAGTGGTACATCATACCCATATAATATGGGCATGATAAGCAACTATAGCAGTCAATGGTCACCATAATAAAAATACATGAAGACCCAAAAGACACAATAATAAAACATGCACAAGCACCTAAACACCACAATTCAATAAATAAAAGCACTAGCCTATAAATTCAATTAAAAAAAGCACTAACCAACAAAATAATTAAATAGTTTTAACTAGTAACCAACAAAGCAATGAATTAATAAAACCACTAGCCCACACATCAATTCAAACTAGGAGCCAACTAAATAATAATTTCATTTAAACCGCTAATCAATCGGAAAAAAACCCCATAAAAACAAGCCATCCAAATTACAAACTAATTAATCCAAACAATCATGAAAAATAGAAAAAATTACACTCAATAGAAAAAAAGAATTTGCCCAAAAATGCATTGGCTATCACTGTATTAATATGTTCCCTAAACGGGCACAGATTAATACATTAGCAGACAATGGACAATGAAAAACATTAAAAGAAAGACATACAATCAAAAAACCTGTAACTTTATTTTACATACCTTCAATATTTTACATACCTTTGTAAACGAGCTTTGGTCCTCCGGATCCAGGGGTATCAGGAAGCTCTTGTACCGCGACGTCATACAATTCAATCCGAGGCCATCCACCTTGAAGATCCAGACCAGGTAACAAAATTCTTCTTTCTTTGATCTTCTATCACCTTCTTCTGTCATTATTTCTTTCTTTTCTTCATCTTCTTTCTTCATCTGTTAATCCAAAAACCCAATGGTAAATTCACAACACGATGTTGACTCGTCAGCTTCTTGAGCTCAAATGAGGCATCAAGGGCTTAAATATGGCCGGTGACATCACATTTTTAGGTCAGATGGTAAAGCTCCAATCTGATTGGACGCTGTATCATGTGTCCGCCTCTTTTTATTGTGAAGGATGTGACGTCATCTCAAAGGGAGGTACGTCACATCCTTCAAACCACATGGCCATATTATTAGAGCCAATGGGATTGAAGACAATCCCATTGGTTGCTGTACCATGTGATAGGTTACCTTAGTTCAAAAGGATGTCACAGGGGCAGCAAGAGGGCTCTAGGAGGAGTGCTCAGGAAGAGAGCAGCAAACTTCTGAAGCCTTAGCGGGAGAGGCTCTGGGAGTTGGCACGCCTCCTGCTGCACGCAGGCGCCATGTTGAAGGGGTGTGAAACATTCTCTTTTCAGCAGAGGAAAATGAGGTCCTGGTTTACCAGGTGGTCAGGCTCTATGATCGTCTGTTTGGTCGCTTAGCAGGTAACAACACCAATAACAGACGTACAGCGTCCTAATTAAGAATGGCATGTACTGTACAAAGAAATATTAACATTAACATATAGAATACGTTTTCATACTCCCATTTATATGTCCAATACATACAAGCTGCATGTTCTGTCTCCAGCCTGTGCTTCTTCTGCTGTGGCTTAGTAGCCGTGCTCCAGTTCTGCCCCTGCTGCTACGCACCTTTGCATTAGAACTGTCATTCAGCCTGTTGCCTCAGCAACCACCTGTACTATTCCCCCCACCTGTGGGGTCTTGTGTCATCTCTCCCTGCTCCATGGGAGAGCTCCCTGTTTTGTATCCCTGTTAGTCAGTGTGACTGTTTGTATTCTCAGTACTGGCAGTCTGTGACTGCCCCACCCTGTCCCACCCTGTATAACAGTCTGCATACACCGGTTACCCTTCTGTATTATGCCCTGTTATTGTAATCCGTTTCCCTGTATAACAGTCTGCATACACCGGTTACCCCTCTGTATTATGCCCTGTTATTGTAATCTGTTTCCCTGTATAACAGTCTGCATACACCGGTTACCCCTCTGTATTATGCCCTGTTATTGTAATCCGTTTCCCTGTATAACAGTCTGCATACACCGGTTACCCCTCTGTATTATGCCCTGTTATTGTAATCTGTTTCCCTGTATAACAGTCTGCATACACCGGTTACCCCTCTGTATTATGCCCTGTTATTGTAATCTGTTTCCCTGTATAACAGTCTGCATACACCGGTTACCCTTCTTTATTATGCCCTGTTATTGTAATCCGTTTCCCTGTATAACAGTCTGCATACACCGGTTACCCCTCTGTATTATGCCCTGTTATTGTAATCTGTTTCCCTGTATAACAGTCTGCATACACCGGTTACCCCTCTGTATTATGCCCTGTTATTGTAATCTGTTTCCCTGTATAACAGTCTGCATACACCGGTTACCCCTCTGTATTATGCCCTGTTATTGTAATCTGTTCCCCTGTATAACAGTCTGCATACACCGGTTACCCTTCTGTATTATGCCCTGTTATTGTAATCCGTTTCCCTGTATAACAGTCTGCATACACCGGTTACCCTTCTTTATTATGCCCTGTTATTGTAATCTGTTTCCCTGTATAACAGTCTGCATACACCGGTTACCCCTCTGTATTATGCCCTGTTATTGTAATCCGTTTCCCTGTATAACAGTCTGCATACACCGGTTACCCCTCTGTATTATGCCCTGTTATTGTAATCCGTTTCCCTGTATAACAGTCTGCATACACCGGTTACCCCTCTGTATTATGCCCTGTTATTGTAATCTGTTTCCCTGTATAACAGTCTGCATACACCGGTTACCCTTCTGTATTATGCCCTGTTATTGTAATCTGTTTCCCTGTATAACAGTCTGCATACACCGGTTACCCCTCTGTATTATGCCCTGTTATTGTAATCTGTTTCCCTGTATAACAGTCTGCATACACCGGTTACCCCTCTGTATTATGCCCTGTTATTGTAATCTGTTTCCCTGTATAACAGTCTGCATACACCGGTTACCCTTCTGTATTATGCCCTGTTATTGTAATCTGTTTCCCTGTATAACAGTCTGCATACACCGGTTACCCTTCTGTATAATGCCCTGTTATTGTAATCTGTTTCCCTGTATAACAGTCTGCATACACCGGTTACCCTTCTGTATTATGCCCTGTTATTGTAATCTGTTTCCCTGTATAACAGTCTGCATACACCGGTTACCCTTCTGTATTATGCCCTGTTATTGTAATCTGTTTCCCTGTATAACAGTCTGCATACACCGGTTACCGTTCTGTATTATGCCCTGTTATTGTAATCTCTTTCCCTGTATAACAGTCTGCATACACCGGTTACCCTTCTGTATTATGCCCTGTTATTGTAATCTCTTTCCCTGTATAACAGTCTGCATACACCGGTTACCCTTCTGTATTATGCCCTGTTATTGTAATCTGTTTCCCTGTATAACAGTCTGCATACACCGGTTACCCGTCTGTATTATGCCCTGTTATTGTAATCTGTTTCCCTGTATAACAGTCTGCATACACCGGTTACCTTTCTGTATTATGCCCTGTTATTGTAATCCGTTTCCCTGTATAACAGTCTGCATACACCGGTTACCCTTCTGTATTATGCCCTGTTATTGTAATCTGTTTCCCTGTATAACAGTCTGCATACACCGGTTACCCCTCTGTATTATGCCCTGTTATTGTAATCTGTTTCCCTGTATAACAGTCTGCATACACCGGTTACCCTTCTGTATTATGCCCTGTTATTGTAATCTGTTTCCCTGTATAACAGTCTGCATACACCGGTTACCCCTCTGTATTATGCCCTGTTATTGTAATCTGTTTCCCTGTATAACAGTCTGCATACACCGGTTACCCTTCTGTATTATGCCCTGTTATTGTAATCTGTTTCCCTGTATAACAGTCTGCATACACCGGTTACCCCTCTGTATTATGCCCTGTTATTGTAATCTGTTTCCCTGTATAACAGTCTGCATACACCGGTTACCCTTCTGTATTATGCCCTGTTATTGTAATCTGTTTCCCTGTATAACAGTCTGCATACACCGGTTACCTTTCTGTATTATGCCCTGTTATTGTAATCCGTTTCCCTGTATAACAGTCTGCATACACCGGTTACCCTTCTGTATTATGCCCTGTTATTGTAATCTGTTTCCCTGCATAACAGTCTGCATACACCGGTTACCCCTCTGTATTATGCCCTGTTATTGTAATCTGTTTCCCTGTATAACAGTCTGCATACACCGGTTACCCCTCTGTATTATGCCCTGTTATTGTAATCTGTTTCCCTGTATAACAGTCTGCATACACCGGTTACCCTTCTGTATTATGCCCTGTTATTGTAATCTGTTTCCCTGCATAACAGTCTGCATACACCGGTTACCCTTCTGTATTATGCCCTGTTATTGTAATCTGTTTCCCTGTATAACAGTCTGCATACACCGGTTACCCTTCTGTATTATGCCCTGTTATTGTAATCCGTTTCCCTGTATAACAGTCTGCATACACCGGTTACCCTGTTATTGTAATCCGTTTCCCTGTATAACAGTCTGCATACACCGGTTACCCCTCTGTATTATGCCCTGTTATTGTAATCTGTTTCCCTGTATAACAGTCTGCATACACCGGTTACCCCTCTGTATTATGCCCTGTTATTGTAATCTGTTTCCCTGTATAACAGTCTGCATACACCGGTTACCCTTCTGTATTATGCCCTGTTATTGTAATCCGTTTCCCTGTATAACAGTCTGCATACACCGGTTACCCTTCTGTATTATGCCCTGTTATTGTGATCTGTTTCCCTGTATAACAGTCTGCATACACCGGTTAAACTTCTGTATTATGCCCTGTTATTGTAATCTGTTTCCCTGTATAACAGTCTGCATACACCGGTTACCCTTCTGTATTATGCCCTGTTATTGTGATCTGTTTCCCTGTATAACAGTCTGCATACACCGGTTACCCTTCTGTATTATGCCCTGTTATTGTAATCTGTTTCCCTGTATAACAGTCTGCATACACCGGTTACCCTTCTGTATTATGCCCTGTTATTGTAATCTGTTTCCCTGTATAACAGTCTGCATACACCGGTTACACTTCTGTATTATGCCCTGTTATTGTAATCTGTTTCCCTGTATAACAGTCTGCATACACCGGTTACCCTGTTATTGTAATCCGTTTCCCTGTATAACAGTCTGCATACACCGGTTACCCCTCTGTATTATGCCCTGTTATTGTAATCTGTTTCCCTGTATAACAGTCTGCATACACCGGTTACCCCTCTGTATTATGCCCTGTTATTGTAATCTGTTTCCCTGTATAACAGTCTGCATACACCGGTTACCCTTCTGTATTATGCCCTGTTATTGTAATCCGTTTCCCTGTATAACAGTCTGCATACACCGGTTACCCTTCTGTATTATGCCCTGTTATTGTAATCTGTTTCCCTGTATAACAGTCTGCATACACCGGTTACCCTTCTGTATTATGCCCTGTTATTGTAATCTGTTTCCCTGTATAACAGTCTGCATACACCGGTTACCCCTCTGTATTATGCCCTGTTATTGTAATCTGTTTCCCTGTATAACAGTCTGCATACACCGGTTACCCTTCTGTATTATGCCCTGTTATTGTAATCTGTTTCCCTGTATAACAGTCTGCATACACCGGTTACCTTTCTGTATTATGCCCTGTTATTGTAATCCGTTTCCCTGTATAACAGTCTGCATACACCGGTTACCCTTCTGTATTATGCCCTGTTATTGTAATCTGTTTCCCTGCATAACAGTCTGCATACACCGGTTACCCCTCTGTATTATGCCCTGTTATTGTAATCTGTTTCCCTGTATAACAGTCTGCATACACCGGTTACCCCTCTGTATTATGCCCTGTTATTGTAATCTGTTTCCCTGTATAACAGTCTGCATACACCGGTTACCCTTCTGTATTATGCCCTGTTATTGTAATCTGTTTCCCTGCATAACAGTCTGCATACACCGGTTACCCTTCTGTATTATGCCCTGTTATTGTAATCTGTTTCCCTGTATAACAGTCTGCATACACCGGTTACCCTTCTGTATTATGCCCTGTTATTGTAATCCGTTTCCCTGTATAACAGTCTGCATACACCGGTTACCCTGTTATTGTAATCCGTTTCCCTGTATAACAGTCTGCATACACCGGTTACCCCTCTGTATTATGCCCTGTTATTGTAATCTGTTTCCCTGTATAACAGTCTGCATACACCGGTTACCCCTCTGTATTATGCCCTGTTATTGTAATCTGTTTCCCTGTATAACAGTCTGCATACACCGGTTACCCTTCTGTATTATGCCCTGTTATTGTAATCCGTTTCCCTGTATAACAGTCTGCATACACCGGTTACCCTTCTGTATTATGCCCTGTTATTGTGATCTGTTTCCCTGTATAACAGTCTGCATACACCGGTTAAACTTCTGTATTATGCCCTGTTATTGTAATCTGTTTCCCTGTATAACAGTCTGCATACACCGGTTACCCTTCTGTATTATGCCCTGTTATTGTGATCTGTTTCCCTGTATAACAGTCTGCATACACCGGTTACCCTTCTGTATTATGCCCTGTTATTGTAATCTGTTTCCCTGTATAACAGTCTGCATACACCGGTTACCCTTCTGTATTATGCCCTGTTATTGTAATCTGTTTCCCTGTATAACAGTCTGCATACACCGGTTACACTTCTGTATTATGCCCTGTTATTGTAATCTGTTTCCCTGTATAACAGTCTGCATACACCGGTTACCCTGTTATTGTAATCCGTTTCCCTGTATAACAGTCTGCATACACCGGTTACCCCTCTGTATTATGCCCTGTTATTGTAATCTGTTTCCCTGTATAACAGTCTGCATACACCGGTTACCCCTCTGTATTATGCCCTGTTATTGTAATCTGTTTCCCTGTATAACAGTCTGCATACACCGGTTACCCTTCTGTATTATGCCCTGTTATTGTAATCCGTTTCCCTGTATAACAGTCTGCATACACCGGTTACCCTTCTGTATTATGCCCTGTTATTGTAATCTGTTTCCCTGTATAACAGTCTGCATACACCGGTTACCCCTCTGTATTATGCCCTGTTATTGTAATCTGTTTCCCTGTATAACAGTCTGCATACACCGGTTACCCCTCTGTATTATGCCCTGTTATTGTAATCTGTTTCCCTGTATAACAGTCTGCATACACCGGTTACCCCTCTGTATTATGCCCTGTTATTGTAATCTGTTTCCCCTGTATAACAGTCTGCATACACCGGTTACCCTTCTGTATTATGCCCTGTTATTGTAATCCGTTTCCCTGTATAACAGTCTGCATACACCGGTTACCCTTCTGTATTATGCCCTGTTATTGTAATCTGTTTCCCTGTATAACAGTCTGCATACACCGGTTACCCCTCTGTATTATGCCCTGTTATTGTAATCCGTTTCCCTGTATAACAGTCTGCATACACCGGTTACCCCTCTGTATTATGCCCTGTTATTGTAATCCGTTTCCCTGTATAACAGTCTGCATACACCGGTTACCCCTCTGTATTATGCCCTGTTATTGTAATCTGTTTCCCTGTATAACAGTCTGCATACACCGGTTACCCTTCTGTATTATGCCCTGTTATTGTGATCTGTTTCCCTGTATAACAGTCTGCATACACCGGTTAAACTTCTGTATTATGCCCTGTTATTGTAATCTGTTTCCCTGTATAACAGTCTGCATACACCGGTTACCCTTCTGTATTATGCCCTGTTATTGTGATCTGTTTCCCTGTATAACAGTCTGCATACACCGGTTACCCTTCTGTATTATGCCCTGTTATTGTAATCTGTTTCCCTGTATAACAGTCTGCATACACCGGTTACCCTTCTGTATTATGCCCTGTTATTGTAATCTGTTTCCCTGTATAACAGTCTGCATACACCGGTTACACTTCTGTATTATGCCCTGTTATTGTAATCTGTTTCCCTGTATAACAGTCTGCATACACCGGTTACCCTGTTATTGTAATCCGTTTCCCTGTATAACAGTCTGCATACACCGGTTACCCCTCTGTATTATGCCCTGTTATTGTAATCTGTTTCCCTGTATAACAGTCTGCATACACCGGTTACCCCTCTGTATTATGCCCTGTTATTGTAATCTGTTTCCCTGTATAACAGTCTGCATACACCGGTTACCCTTCTGTATTATGCCCCTGTTATTGTAATCCGTTTCCCTGTATAACAGTCTGCATACACCGGTTACCCTTCTGTATTATGCCCTGTTATTGTAATCTGTTTCCCTGTATAACAGTCTGCATACACCGGTTACCCTTCTGTATTATGCCCTGTTATTGTAATCTGTTTCCCTGTATAACAGTCTGCATACACCGGTTACCCCTCTGTATTATGCCCTGTTATTGTAATCTGTTTCCCTGTATAACAGTCTGCATACACCGGTTACCCTTCTGTATTATGCCCTGTTATTGTAATCTGTTTCCCTGTATAACAGTCTGCATACACCGGTTACCCTTTCTGTATTATGCCCTGTTATTGTAATCTGTTTCCCTGTATAACAGTCTGCATACACCGGTTACCCTTCTGTATTATGCCCTGTTATTGTAATCTGTTTCCCTGCATAACAGTCTGCATACACCGGTTACCCCTCTGTATTATGCCCTGTTATTGTAATCTGTTTCCCTGTATAACAGTCTGCATACACCGGTTACCCCTCTGTATTATGCCCTGTTATTGTAATCTGTTTCCCTGTATAACAGTCTGCATACACCGGTTACCCCTTCTGTATTATGCCCTGTTATTGTAATCTGTTTCCCTGTATAACAGTCTGCATACACCGGTTACCCTTCTGTATTATGCCCTGTTATTGTAATCTGTTTCCCTGTATAACAGTCTGCATACACCGGTTACCCTTCTGTATTATGCCCTGTTATTGTAATCCGTTTCCCTGTATAACAGTCTGCATACACCGGTTACCCTGTTATTGTAATCCGTTTCCCTGTATAACAGTCTGCATACACCGGTTACCCCTCTGTATTATGCCCTGTTATTGTAATCTGTTTCCCTGTATAACAGTCTGCATACACCGGTTACCCCTCTGTATTATGCCCTGTTATTGTAATCTGTTTCCCTGTATAACAGTCTGCATACACCGGTTACCCTTCTGTATTATGCCCTGTTATTGTAATCCTGTTTCCCTGTATAACAGTCTGCATACACCGGTTACCCTTCTGTATTATGCCCTGTTATTGTAATCTGTTTCCCTGTATAACAGTCTGCATACACCGGTTACCCTTCTGTATTATGCCCTGTTATTGTAATCTGTTTCCCTGTATAACAGTCTGCATACACCGGTTACCCTTCTGTATTATGCCCTGTTATTGTAATCTGTTTCCCTGTATAACAGTCTGCATACACCGGTTACCCTTCTGTATTATGCCCTGTTATTGTAATCTGTTTCCCTGTATAACAGTCTGCATACACCGGTTACCCTTCTGTATTATGCCCTGTTATTGTAATCTGTTTCCCTGTATAACAGTCTGCATACACCGGTTACACTTCTGTATTATGCCCTGTTATTGTAATCTGTTTCCCTGTATAACAGTCTGCATACACCGGTTACCCTGTTATTGTAATCCGTTTCCCTGTATAACAGTCTGCATACACCGGTTACCCCCTCTGTATTATGCCCTGTTATTGTAATCTGTTTCCCCTGTATAACAGTCTGCATACACCGGTTACCCCTCTGTATTATGCCCTGGA
>NC_134487.1:307169234-307283939 GCF_040206685.1 Ascaphus truei | reverse complement strand
TCCCTGTATAACAGTCTGCATACACCGGTTACCCTTCTGTATTATGCCCTGTTATTGTAATCTGTTTCCCTGTATAACAGTCTGCATACACCGGTTACCCTTCTGTATTATGCCCTGTTATTGTAATCTGTTTCCCTGTATAACAGTCTGCATACACCGGTTACCCCTCTGTATTATGCCCTGTTATTGTAATCTGTTTCCCTGTATAACAGTCTGCATACACCGGTTACCCTTCTGTATTATGCCCTGTTATTGTAATCTGTTTCCCTGTATAACAGTCTGCATACACCGGTTACCCTTCTGTATTATGCCCTGTTATTGTAATCCGTTTCCCTGTATAACAGTCTGCATACACCGGTTACCCTTCTGTATTATGCCCTGTTATTGTAATCTGTTTCCCTGTATAACAGTCTGCATACACCGGTTACCCCTCTGTATTATGCCCTGTTATTGTAATCTGTTTCCCTGTATAACAGTCTGCATACACCGGTTACCCCTCTGTATTATGCCCTGTTATTGTAATCTGTTTCCCTGTATAACAGTCTGCATACACCGGTTACCCTTCTGTATTATGCCCTGTTATTGTAATCTGTTTCCCTGTATAACAGTCTGCATACACCGGTTACCCTTCTGTATTATGCCCTGTTATTGTAATCTGTTTCCCTGTATAACAGTCTGCATACACCGGTTACCCTTCTGTATTATGCCCTGTTATTGTAATCTGTTTCCCTGTATAACAGTCTGCATACACCGGTTACCCTCTGTTATCCTGTTAATCGTTTCCCTGTATAACAGTCTGCATACACCGGTTACCCTCTGTATTATGCCCTGTTATTGTAATCTGTTTCCCTGTATAACAGTCTGCATACACCGGTTACCCTCTGTATTATGCCCTGTTATTGTAATCTGTTTCCCTGTATAACAGTCTGCATACACCGGTTACCCTTCTGTATTATGCCCTGTTATTGTAATCTGTTTCCCTGTATAACAGTCTGCATACACCGGTTACCCTTCTGTATTATGCCCTGTTATTGTAATCTGTTTCCCTGTATAACAGTCTGCATACACCGGTTACCCCTTCTGTATTATGCCCTGTTATTGTAATCTGTTTCCCTGTATAACAGTCTGCATACACCGGTTACCCTTCTGTATTATGCCCTGTTATTGTAATCTGTTTCCCTGTATAACAGTCTGCATACACCGGTTACCCTTCTGTATTATGCCCTGTTATTGTAATCTGTTTCCCTGTATAACAGTCTGCATACACCGGTTACCCTTCTGTATTATGCCCTGTTATTGTAATCTGTTTCCCTGTATAACAGTCTGCATACACCGGTTACCCTTCTGTATTATGCCCTGTTATTGTAATCTGTTTCCCTGTATAACAGTCTGCATACACCGGTTACCCCTTATGCCTGTTATTGTAATCTGTTTCCCTGTATAACAGTCTGCATACACCGGTTACCCTTCTGTATTATGCCCTGTTATTGTAATCTGTTTCCCTGTATAACAGTCTGCATACACCGGTTACCCTTCTGTATTATGCCCTGTTATTGTAATCTGTTTCCCTGTATAACAGTCTGCATACACCGGTTACCCTTCTGTATTATGCCCTGTTATTGTAATCTGTTTCCCTGTATAACAGTCTGCATACACCGGTTACCCCTCTGTATTATGCCCTGTTATTGTAATCTGTTTCCCTGTATAACAGTCTGCATACACCGGTTACCCCTCTGTATTATGCCCTGTTATTGTAATCTGTTTCCCTGTATAACAGTCTGCATACACCGGTTACCCTTCTGTATTATGCCCTGTTATTGTAATCTGTTTCCCTGTATAACAGTCTGCATACACCGGTTACCCTTCTGTATTATGCCCTGTTATTGTAATCTGTTTCCCTGTATAACAGTCTGCATACACCGGTTACCCTTCTGTATTATGCCCTGTTATTGTAATCTGTTTCCCTGTATAACAGTCTGCATACACCGGTTACCCTTCTGTATTATGCCCTGTTATTGTAATCTGTTTCCCTGTATAACAGTCTGCATACACCGGTTACCCCTCTGTATTATGCCCTGTTATTGTAATCTGTTTCCCTGTATAACAGTCTGCATACACCGGTTACCCCTCTGTATTATGCCCTGTTATTGTAATCTGTTTCCCTGTATAACAGTCTGCATACACCGGTTACCCTCTGTATTATGCCCTGTTATTGTAATCTGTTTCCCTGTATAACAGTCTGCATACACCGGTTACCCTTCTGTATTATGCCCTGTTATTGTAATCTGTTTCCCTGTATAACAGTCTGCATACACCGGTTACCCTTCTGTATTATGCCCTGTTATTGTAATCTGTTTCCCTGTATAACAGTCTGCATACACCGGTTACCCTTCTGTATTATGCCCTGTTATTGTAATCTGTTTCCCTGTATAACAGTCTGCATACACCGGTTACCCTTCTGTATTATGCCCTGTTATTGTAATCTGTTTCCCTGTATAACAGTCTGCATACACGGTTACCCTTCTGTATTATGCCCTGTTATTGTAATCTGTTTCCCTGTATAACAGTCTGCATACACCGGTTACACTTCTGTATTATGCCCTGTTATTGTAATCTGTTTCCCTGTATAACAGTCTGCATACACCGGTTACCCTGTTATTGTAATCCGTTTCCCTGTATAACAGTCTGCATACACCGGTTACCCCTCTGTATTATGCCCTGTTATTGTAATCTGTTTCCCTGTATAACAGTCTGCATACACCGGTTACCCCTCTGTATTATGCCCTGTTATTGTAATCTGTTTCCCTGTATAACAGTCTGCATACACCGGTTACCCTTCTGTATTATGCCCTGTTATTGTAATCCGTTTCCCTGTATAACAGTCTGCATACACCGGTTACCCTTCTGTATTATGCCTGTTATTGTAATCTGTTTCCCTGTATAACAGTCTGCATACACCGGTTACCCTCTGTATTATGCCCTGTTATTGTAATCTGTTTCCCTGTATAACAGTCTGCATACACCGGTTACCCCTCTGTATTATGCCCTGTTATTGTAATCTGTTTCCCTGTATAACAGTCTGCATACACCGGTTACCCTTCTGTATTATGCCTGTTATTGTAATCTGTTTCCCTGTATAACAGTCTGCATACACCGGTTACCCTTCTGTATTATGCCCTGTTATTGTAATCTGTTTCCCTGTATAACAGTCTGCATACACCGGTTACCCTTCTGTATTATGCCCTGTTATTGTAATCTGTTTCCCTGTATAACAGTCTGCATACACCGGTTACCCCTCTGTATTATGCCCTGTTATTGTAATCTGTTTCCCTGTATAACAGTCTGCATACACCGGTTACCCCTCTGTATTATGCCCTGTTATTGTAATCTGTTTCCCTGTATAACAGTCTGCATACACCGGTTACCCTTCTGTATTATGCCCTGTTATTGTAATCTGTTTCCCTGTATAACAGTCTGCATACACCGGTTACCCTTCTGTATTATGCCCTGTTATTGTAATCTGTTTCCCTGTATAACAGTCTGCATACACCGGTTACCCTTCTGTATTATGCCCTGTTATTGTAATCTGTTTCCCTGTATAACAGTCTGCATACACCGGTTACCCTTCCCTTATTGTAATCCGTTTCCCTGTATAACAGTCTGCATACACCGGTTACCCCTCTGTATTATGCCCTGTTATTGTAATCTGTTTCCCTGTATAACAGTCTGCATACACCGGTTACCCCTTCTGTATTATGCCCTGTTATTGTAATCTGTTTCCCTGTATAACAGTCTGCATACACCGGTTACCCTTCTGTATTATGCCCTGTTATTGTAATCCGTTTCCCTGTATAACAGTCTGCATACACCGGTTACCCTTCTGTATTATGCCCTGTTATTGTAATCTGTTTCCCTGTATAACAGTCTGCATACACCGGTTACCCCTCTGTATTATGCCCTGTTATTGTAATCTGTTTCCCTGTATAACAGTCTGCATACACCGGTTACCCTTCTGTATTATGCCCTGTTATTGTAATCTGTTTCCCTGTATAACAGTCTGCATACACCGGTTACCCTTCTGTATTATGCCCTGTTATTGTAATCTGTTTCCCTGTATAACAGTCTGCATACACCGGTTACCCTTCTGTATTATGCCCTGTTATTGTAATCTGTTTCCCTGTATAACAGTCTGCATACACCGGTTACCCTTCTGTATTATGCCCTGTTATTGTAATCTGTTTCCCTGTATAACAGTCTGCATACACCGGTTATGCCCTGTTATTGTAATCTGTTTCCCTGTATAACAGTCTGCATACACCGGTTACCCCTCTGTATTATGCCCTGTTATTGTAATCTGTTTCCCTGTATAACAGTCTGCATACACCGGTTACCCCTCTGTATTATGCCCTGTTATTGTAATCTGTTTCCCTGTATAACAGTCTGCATACACCGGTTACCCTCTGTATTATGCCCTGTTATTGTAATCCGTTTCCCTGTATAACAGTCTGCATACACCGGTTACCCTCTGTATTATGCCCTGTTATTGTAATCTGTTTCCCTGTATAACAGTCTGCATACACCGGTTACCCTCTGTATTATGCCCTGTTATTGTAATCTGTTTCCCTGTATAACAGTCTGCATACACCGGTTACCCTTCTGTATTATGCCCTGTTATTGTAATCTGTTTCCTGTATAACAGTCTGCATACACCGGTTACCCTTCTGTATTATGCCCTGTTATTGTAATCTGTTCCCTGTATAACAGTCTGCATACACCGGTTACCCTCTGTATTATGCCCTGTTATTGTAATCCTGTTTCCCTGTATAACAGTCTGCATACACCGGTTACCCTTCTGTATTATGCCCTGTTATTGTAATCTGTTTCCCTGTATAACAGTCTGCATACACCGGTTACCCCTCTGTATTATGCCCTGTTATTGTAATCTGTTTCCCTGTATAACAGTCTGCATACACCGGTTACCCCTCTGTATTATGCCCTGTTATTGTAATCCGTTTCCCTGTATAACAGTCTGCATACACCGGTTACCCCTTCTGTATTATGCCCTGTTATTGTAATCTGTTTCCCTGTATAACAGTCTGCATACACCGGTTACCCTTCTGTATTATGCCCTGTTATTGTAATCTGTTTCCCTGTATAACAGTCTGCATACACCGGTTACCCCTCTGTATTATGCCCTGTTATTGTAATCTGTTTCCCTGTATAACAGTCTGCATACACCGGTTACCCTCTGTATTATGCCCTGTTATTGTAATCTGTTTCCCTGTATAACAGTCTGCATACACCGGTTACCCTTCTGTATTATGCCCTGTTATTGTAATCTGTTTCCCTGTATAACAGTCTGCATACACCGGTTACCCTTCTGTATTATGCCCTGTTATTGTAATCTGTTTCCCTGTATAACAGTCTGCATACACCGGTTACCCTTCTGTATTATGCCCTGTTATTGTAATCTGTTTCCCTGTATAACAGTCTGCATACACCGGTTACCCCTCTGTATTATGCCCTGTTATTGTAATCTGTTTCCCTGTATAACAGTCTGCATACACCGGTTACCCTTCTGTATTATGCCCTGTTATTGTAATCTGTTTCCCTGTATAACAGTCTGCATACACCGGTTACCCTTCTGTATTATGCCCTGTTATTGTAATCTGTTTCCCTGTATAACAGTCTGCATACACCGGTTACCCTTCTGTATTATGCCCTGTTATTGTAATCTGTTTCCCTGTATAACAGTCTGCATACACCGGTTACCCGTCTGTATTATGCCCTGTTATTGTAATCTGTTTCCCTGTATAACAGTCTGCATACACCGGTTACCCTTCTGTATTATGCCCTGTTATTGTAATCTGTTTCCCTGTATAACAGTCTGCATACACCGGTTACCCTTCTGTATTATGCCCTGTTATTGTAATCCGTTTCCCTGTATAACAGTCTGCATACACCGGTTACCCTTCTGTATTATGCCCTGTTATTGTAATCTGTTTCCCTGTATAACAGTCTGCATACACCGGTTACCCTTCTGTATTATGCCCTGTTATTGTAATCTGTTTCCCTGTATAACAGTCTGCATACACCGGTTACCCTCTGTATTATGCCCTGTTATTGTAATCTGTTTCCCTGTATAACAGTCTGCATACACCGGTTACCCTTCTGTATTATGCCCTGTTATTGTAATCTGTTTCCCTGTATAACAGTCTGCATACACCGGTTACCCTTCTGTATTATGCCCTGTTATTGTAATCTGTTTCCCTGTATAACAGTCTGCATACACCGGTTACCCTCTGTATTATGCCCTGTTATTGTAATCTGTTTCCCTGTATAACAGTCTGCATACACCGGTTACCCTTCTGTATTATGCCCTGTTATTGTAATCTGTTTCCCTGTATAACAGTCTGCATACACCGGTTACCCTTCTGTATTATGCCCTGTTATTGTAATCTGTTTCCCTGTATAACAGTCTGCATACACCGGTTACCCTTCTGTATTATGCCCTGTTATTGTAATCTGTTTCCCTGTATAACAGTCTGCATACACCGGTTACCCTCTGTTATGCCCTGTTATTGTAATCCGTTTCCCTGTATAACAGTCTGCATACACCGGTTACCCCTCTGTATTATGCCCTGTTATTGTAATCTGTTTCCCTGTATAACAGTCTGCATACACCGGTTACCCCTCTGTATTATGCCCTGTTATTGTAATCTGTTTCCCTGTATAACAGTCTGCATACACCGGTTACCCTTCTGTATTATGCCCTGTTATTGTAATCTGTTTCCCTGTATAACAGTCTGCATACACCGGTTACCCTTCTGTATTATGCCCTGTTATTGTAATCTGTTTCCCTGTATAACAGTCTGCATACACCGGTTACCCTCTGTATTATGCCCTGTTATTGTAATCTGTTTCCCTGTATAACAGTCTGCATACACCGGTTACCCTTCTGTATTATGCCCTGTTATTGTAATCTGTTTCCCTGTATAACAGTCTGCATACACCGGTTACCCTTCTGTATTATGCCCTGTTATTGTAATCTGTTTCCCTGTATAACAGTCTGCATACACCGGTTACCCTTCTGTATTATGCCCTGTTATTGTAATCTGTTTCCCTGTATAACAGTCTGCATACACCGGTTACCCTTCTGTATTATGCCCTGTTATTGTAATCTGTTTCCCTGTATAACAGTCTGCATACACCGTTACCCTCTGTATTATGCCCTGTTATTGTAATCTGTTTCCCTGTATAACAGTCTGCATACACCGGTTACCCTCTGTATTATGCCCTGTTATTGTAATCTGTTTCCCTGTATAACAGTCTGCATACACCGGTTACCCTCTGTATTATGCCCTGTTATTGTAATCTGTTTCCCTGTATAACAGTCTGCATACACCGGTTACCCTCTGTATTATGCCCTGTTATTGTAATCTGTTTCCCTGTATAACAGTCTGCATACACCGGTTACCCTTCTGTATTATGCCCTGTTATTGTAATCTGTTTCCCTGTATAACAGTCTGCATACACCGGTTACCCTTCTGTATTATGCCCTGTTATTGTAATCTGTTTCCCTGTATAACAGTCTGCATACACCGGTTACCCCTTCTGTATTATGCCCTGTTATTGTAATCTGTTTCCCTGTATAACAGTCTGCATACACCGGTTACCCTTCTGTATTATGCCCTGTTATTGTAATCTGTTTCCCTGTATAACAGTCTGCATACACCGGTTACCCTTCTGTATTATGCCCTGTTATTGTAATCCGTTTCCCTGTATAACAGTCTGCATACACCGGTTACCCTTCTGTATTATGCCCTGTTATTGTAATCTGTTTCCCTGTATAACAGTCTGCATACACCGGTTACCCTTCTGTATTATGCCCTGTTATTGTAATCTGTTTCCCTGTATAACAGTCTGCATACACCGGTTACCCTTCTGTATTATGCCCTGTTATTGTAATCTGTTTCCCTGTATAACAGTCTGCATACACCGGTTACCCTTCTGTATTATGCCCTGTTATTGTAATCTGTTTCCCTGTATAACAGTCTGCATACACCGGTTACCCTTCTGTATTATGCCCTGTTATTGTAATCTGTTTCCCTGTATAACAGTCTGCATACACCGGTTACCCTTCTGTATTATGCCCTGTTATTGTAATCTGTTTCCCTGTATAACAGTCTGCATACACCGGTTACCCTTCTGTATTATGCCCTGTTATTGTAATCTGTTTCCCTGTATAACAGTCTGCATACACCGGTTACCCTCTGTATTATGCCCTGTTATTGTAATCTGTTTCCCTGTATAACAGTCTGCATACACCGGTTACCCTTCTGTATTATGCCCTGTTATTGTAATCTGTTTCCCTGTATAACAGTCTGCATACACCGGTTACCCTTCTGTATTATGCCCTGTTATTGTAATCTGTTTCCCTGTATAACAGTCTGCATACACCGGTTACCCTTCTGTATTATGCCCTGTTATTGTAATCTGTTTCCCTGTATAACAGTCTGCATACACCGGTTACCCTTCTGTATTATGCCCTGTTATTGTAATCTGTTTCCCTGTATAACAGTCTGCATACACCGGTTACCCTTCTGTATTATGCCCTGTTATTGTAATCTGTTTCCCTGTATAACAGTCTGCATACACCGGTTACCCTTCTGTATTATGCCCTGTTATTGTAATCTGTTTCCCTGTATAACAGTCTGCATACACCGGTTACCCTTCTGTATTATGCCCTGTTATTGTAATCTGTTTCCCTGTATAACAGTCTGCATACACCGGTTACCCTTCTGTATTATGCCCTGTTATTGTAATCTGTTTCCCTGTATAACAGTCTGCATACACCGGTTACCCTTCTGTATTATGCCCTGTTATTGTAATCTGTTTCCCTGTATAACAGTCTGCATACACCGGTTACCCTTCTGTATTATGCCCTGTTATTGTAATCTGTTTCCCTGTATAACAGTCTGCATACACCGGTTACCCTTCTGTATTATGCCCTGTTATTGTAATCTGTTTCCCTGTATAACAGTCTGCATACACCGGTTACCCTTCTGTATTATGCCCTGTTATTGTAATCTGTTTCCCTGTATAACAGTCTGCATACACCGGTTACCCTTCTGTATTATGCCCTGTTATTGTAATCTGTTTCCCTGTATAACAGTCTGCATACACCGGTTACCCCTCTGTATTATGCCCTGTTATTGTAATCTGTTTCCCTGTATAACAGTCTGCATACACCGGTTACCCTTCTGTATTATGCCCTGTTATTGTAATCTGTTTCCCTGTATAACAGTCTGCATACACCGGTTACCCTTCTGTATTATGCCCTGTTATTGTAATCTGTTTCCCTGTATAACAGTCTGCATACACCGGTTACCCTTCTGTATTATGCCCTGTTATTGTAATCTGTTTCCCTGTATAACAGTCTGCATACACCGGTTACCCTTCTGTATTATGCCCTGTTATTGTAATCTGTTTCCCTGTATAACAGTCTGCATACACCGGTTACCCTTCTGTATTATGCCCTGTTATTGTAATCCGTTTCCCTGTATAACAGTCTGCATACACCGGTTACCCTTCTGTATTATGCCCTGTTATTGTAATCTGTTTCCCTGTATAACAGTCTGCATACACCGGTTACCCTTCTGTATTATGCCCTGTTATTGTAATCTGTTTCCCTGTATAACAGTCTGCATACACCGGTTACCCTTCTGTATTATGCCCTGTTATTGTAATCTGTTTCCCTGTATAACAGTCTGCATACACCGGTTACCCTTCTGTATTATGCCCTGTTATTGTAATCCGTTTCCCTGTATAACAGTCTGCATACACCGGTTACCCTTCTGTATTATGCCCTGTTATTGTAATCCGTTTCCCTGTATAACAGTCTGCATACACCGGTTACCCTTCTGTATTATGCCCTGTTATTGTAATCCGTTTCCCTGTATAACAGTCTGCATACACCGGTTACCCTTCTGTATTATGCCCTGTTATTGTAATCTGTTTCCCTGTATAACAGTCTGCATACACCGGTTACCCTTCTGTATTATGCCCTGTTATTGTAATCTGTTTCCCTGTATAACAGTCTGCATACACCGGTTACCCTTCTGTATTATGCCCTGTTATTGTAATCTGTTTCCCTGTATAACAGTCTGCATACACCGGTTACCCTTCTGTATTATGCCCTGTTATTGTAATCTGTTTCCCTGTATAACAGTCTGCATACACCGGTTACCCTTCTGTATTATGCCCTGTTATTGTAATCTGTTTCCCTGTATAACAGTCTGCATACACCGGTTACCCTCTGTATTATGCCCTGTTATTGTAATCTGTTTCCCTGTATAACAGTCTGCATACACCGGTTACCCTTCTGTATTATGCCCTGTTATTGTAATCTGTTTCCCTGTATAACAGTCTGCATACACCGGTTACCCCTCTGTATTATGCCCTGTTATTGTAATCTGTTTCCCTGTATAACAGTCTGCATACACCGGTTACCCTTCTGTATTATGCCCTGTTATTGTAATCTGTTTCCCTGTATAACAGTCTGCATACACCGGTTACCCTCTGTATTATGCCCTGTTATTGTAATCTGTTTCCCTGTATAACAGTCTGCATACACCGGTTACCCTCTGTATTATGCCCTGTTATTGTAATCTCTTTCCCTGTATAACAGTCTGCATACACCGGTTACCCTCTGTATTATGCCCTGTTATTGTAATCTCTTTCCCTGTATAACAGTCTGCATACACCGGTTACCCCTCTGTATTATGCCCTGTTATTGTAATCTGTTTCCCTGTATAACAGTCTGCATACACCGGTTACCCTTCTGTATTATGCCCTGTTATTGTAATCTGTTTCCCTGTATAACAGTCTGCATACACCGGTTACCCTTCTGTATTATGCCCTGTTATTGTAATCTGTTCCCCTGTATAACAGTCTGCATACACCGGTTACCCTTCTGTATTATGCCCTGTTATTGTAATCTGTTTCCCTGTATAACAGTCTGCATACACCGGTTACCCTTCTGTATTATGCCCTGTTATTGTAATCTGTTTCCTTGTATAACAGTCTGCATACACCGGTTACCCTTCTGTATTATGCCCTGTTATTGTAATCTGTTTCCCTGTATAACAGTCTGCATACACCGGTTACCCTTCTGTATTATGCCCTGTTATTGTAATCTGTTTCCCTGTATAACAGTCTGCATACACCGGTTACCCTTCTGTATTATGCCCTGTTATTGTAATCTGTTTCCCTGTATAACAGTCTGCATACACCGGTTACCCTTCTGTATTATGCCCTGTTATTGTAATCCGTTTCCCTGTATAACAGTCTGCATACACCGGTTACCCTTCTGTATTATGCCCTGTTATTGTAATCTGTTCCCCTGTATAACAGTCTGCATACACCGGTTACCCTTCTGTATTATGCCCTGTTATTGTAATCTGTTTCCCTGTATAACAGTCTGCATACACCGGTTACCCTTCTGTATTATGCCCTGTTATTGTAATCCGTTTCCCTGTATAACAGTCTGCATACACCGGTTACCCCTCTGTATTATGCCCTGTTATTGTAATCCGTTTCCCTGTATAACAGTCTGCATACACCGGTTACCCCTCTGTATTATGCCCTGTTATTGTGATCTGTTTCCCTGTATAACAGTCTGCATACACCGGTTACCCTTCTGTATTATGCCCTGTTATTGTAATCTGTTCCCCTGTATAACAGTCTTCATACACCGGTTACCCTTCTGTATTATGCCCTGTTATTGTAATCTGTTTCCCTGTATAACAGTCTGCATACACCGGTTACCCTTCTGTATTATGCCCTGTTATTGTAATCTGTTTCCCTGTATAACAGTCTGCATACACCGGTTACCCTTCTGTATTATGCCCTGTTATTGTAATCTCTTTCCCTGTATAACAGTCTGCATACACCGGTTACCTTTCTGTATTATGCCCTGTTATTGTAATCCGTTTCCCTGTATAACAGTCTGCATACACCGGTTACCTTTCTGTATTATGCCCTGTTATTGTAATCCGTTTCCCTGTATAACAGTCTCCATACACCGGTTACCCCTCTGTATTATGCCCTGTTATTGTAATCTGTTTCCCTGTATAACAGTCTGCATACACCGGTTACCCTTCTGTATTATGCCCTGTTATTGTAATCCGTTTCCCTGTATAACAGTCTGCATACACCGGTTACCCTTCTGTATTATGCCCTGTTATTGTAATCCGTTTCCCTGTATAACAGTCTGCATACACCGGTTACCCTTCTGTATTATGCCCTGTTATTGTAATCCGTTTCCCTGTATAACAGTCTGCATACACCGGTTACCCCTCTGTATTATGCCCTGTTATTGTAATCCGTTTCCCTGTATAACAGTCTGCATACACCGGTTATCCCTCTGTATTATGCCCTGTTATTGTGATCTGTTTCCCTGTATAACAGTGTGCATACACCGGTTACCCCTCTGTATTATGCCCTGTTATTGTAATCTGTTTCCCTGTATAACAGTCTGCATACACCGGTTACCCTTCTGTATTATGCCCTGTTATTGTAATCTGTTTCCCTGTATAACAGTCTGCATACACCGGTTACCCTTCTGTATTATGCCCTGTTATTGTAATCTGTTTCCCTGTATAACAGTCTGCATACACCGGTTACCCTTCTGTATTATGCCCTGTTATTGTAATCTGTTTCCCTGTATAACAGTCTGCATACACCGGTTACCCCTCTGTATTATGCCCTGTTATTGTAATCTGTTTCCCTGTATAACAGTCTGCATACACCGGTTACCCTTCTGTATTATGCCCTGTTATTGTAATCTGTTTCCCTGTATAACAGTCTGCATACACCGGTTACCCCTCTGTATTATGCCCTGTTATTGTAATCTGTTTCCCTGTATAACAGTCTGCATACACCGGTTACCCTTCTGTATTATGCCCTGTTATTGTAATCCGTTTCCCTATATAACAGTCTGCATACACCGGTTACCCTTCTGTATTATGCCCTGTTATTGTGATCTGTTTCCCTGTATAACAGTCTGCATACACCGGTTACCCCTCTGTATTATGCCCTGTTATTGTAATCTGTTTCCCTGTATAACAGTCTGCATACACCGGTTACCCTTCTGTATTATGCCCTGTTATTGTAATCTGTTTCCCAGTATAACAGTCTGCATACACCGGTTACCCTTCTGTATTATGCCCTGTTATTGTAATCCGTTTCCCTGTATAACAGTCTGCATACACCGGTTACCCTTCTGTATTATGCCCTGTTATTGTAATCCGTTTCCCTGTATAACAGTCTGCATACACCGATTACCCCTCTGTATTATGCCCTGATATTGTAATCCGTTTCCCTGTATAACAGTCTGCATACACCGGTTACCCCTCTGTATTATGCCCTGTTATTGTAATCCGTTTCCCTGTATAACAGTCTGCATACACCGGTTACCCTTCTGTATTATGCCCTGTTATTGTAATCTGTTTCCCTGTATAACAGTCTGCATACACCGGTTACCCTTCTGTATTATGCCCTGTTATTGTAATCTGTTTCCCTGTATAACAGTCTGCATACACCGGTTACCCTTCTGTATTATGCCCTGTTATTGTAATCTGTTTCCCTGTATAACAGTCTGCATACACCGGTTACCCCTCTGTATTATGCCCTGTTATTGTAATCTGTTTCCCTGTATAACAGTCTGCATACACCGGTTACCCTTCTGTATTATGCCCTGTTATTGTGATCTGTTTCCCTGTATAACAGTCTGCATACACCGGTTACCCTTCTGTATTATGCCCTGTTATTGTAATCTGTTTCCCTGTATAACAGTCTGCATACACCGGTTACCCTTCTGTATTATGCCCTGTTATTGTAATCTGTTTCCCTGTATAACAGTCTGCATACACCGGTTACCCTTCTGTATTATGCCCTGTTATTGTAATCTGTTTCCCTGTATAACAGTCTGCATACACCGGTTACCCTTCTGTATTATGCCCTGTTATTGTACTGTAATCTGTTTCCCTGTATAACAGTCTGCATACACCGGTTACCCTTCTGTATTATGCCCTGTTATTGTAATCTGTTTCCCTGTATAACAGTCTGCATACACGGTTACCCTTCTGTATTATGCCCTGTTATTGTAATCTGTTTCCCTGTATAACAGTCTGCATACACCGGTTACCCTTCTGTATTATGCCCTGTTATTGTAATCCGTTTCCCTGTATAACAGTCTGCATACACCGGTTACCCTTCTGTATTATGCCCTGTTATTGTAATCTGTTTCCCTGTATAACAGTCTGCATACACCGGTTACCCTTCTCTATTATGCCCTGTTATTGTAATCTGTTTCCCTGTATAACAGTCTGCATACACCGGTTACCCTTCTGTATTATGCCCTGTTATTGTAATCCGTTTCCCTGTATAACAGTCTGCATACACCGGTTACCCTTCTGTATTATGCCCTGTTATTGTAATCCGTTTCCCTGTATAACAGTCTGCATACACCGGTTACCCCTCTGTATTATGCCCTGTTATTGTAATCTGTTTCCCTGTATAACAGTCTGCATACACCGGTTACCCTTCTGTATTATGCCCTGTTATTGTGATCTGTTTCCCTGTATAACAGTCTGCATACACCGGTTACCCTTCTATATAATGCCCTGTTATTGTAATCCGTTTCCCTGTATAACAGTCTGCATACACCGGTTACCATTCTGTATTATGCCCTGTTATTGTGATCTGTTTCCCTGTATAACAGTCTGCATACACCGGTTACCCCTCTGTATTATGCCCTGTTATTGTAATCTGTTTCCCTGTATAACAGTCTGCATACACCGGTTACCCTTCTGTATTATGCCCTGTTATTGTAATCCTTTTCCCTGTATAACAGTCTGCATACACCGGTTACCCTTCTGTATTATGCCCTGTTATTGTAATCTGTTTCCCTGTATAACAGTCTGCATACACCGGTTACCCTTCTGTATTATGCCCTGTTATTGTAATCTGTTTCCCTGTATAACAGTCTGCATACACCGGTTACCCCTCTGTATTATGACCTGTTATTGTAATCTGTTTCCCTGTATAACAGTCTGCATACACCGGTTACCCCTCTGTATTATGCCCTGTTATTGTAATCTGTTTCCCTGTATAACAGTCTGCATACACCGGTTACCCTTCTGTATTATGCCCTGTTATTGTAATCTGTTTCCCTGTATAACAGTCTGCATACACCGGTTACCCTTCTGTATAATGCCCTGTTATTGTAATCTGTTTCCCTGTATAACAGTCTGCATACACCGGTTACCCTTCTGTATTATGCCCTGTTATTGTAATCTGTTTCCCTGTATAACAGTCTGCATACACCGGTTACCCTTCTGTATTATGCCCTGTTATTGTAATCTGTTTCCCTGTATAACAGTCTGCATACACCGGTTACCCTTCTGTATTATGCCCTGTTATTGTAATCTGTTTCCCTGTATAACAGTCTGCATACACCGGTTACCCCTCTGTATTATGCCCTGTTATTGTAATCTCTTTCCCTGTATAACAGTCTGCATACACCGGTTACCCTTCTGTATTATGCCCTGTTATTGTAATCTCTTTCCCTGTATAACAGTCTGCATACACCGGTTACCCCTCTGTATTATGCCCTGTTATTGTGATCTGTTTCCCTGTATAACAGTCTGCATACACCGGTTACCCTTCTGTATTATGCCCTGTTATTGTAATCTGTTCCCCTGTATAACAGTCTGCATACACCGGTTACCCTTCTGTATTATGCTCTGTTATTGTAATCTGTTTCCCTGTATAACAGTCTGCATACACCGGTTACCCTTCTGTATTATGCCCTGTTATTGTAATCTGTTTCCCTGTATAACAGTCTGCATACACCGGTTACCCCTCTGTATTATGCCCTGTTATTGTAATCTGTTTCCCTGTATAACAGTCTGCATACACCGGTTACCCTTCTGTATTATGCCCTGTTATTGTAATCTGTTTCCCTGTATAACAGTCTGCATACACCGGTTACCCCTCTGTATTATGCCCTGTTATTGTAATCTGTTTCCCTGTATAACAGTCTGCATACACCGGTTACCCTTCTGTATTATGCCCTGTTATTGTAATCTGTTTCCCAGTATAACAGTCTGCATACACCGGTTACCCTTCTGTATTATGCCCTGTTATTGTAATCCGTTTTCCTGTATAACAGTCTGCATACACCGGTTACCCTTCTGTATTATGCCCTGTTATTGTAATCTGTTTCCCTGTATAACAGTCTGCATACACCGGTTACCTTTCTGTATTATGCCCTGTTATTGTAATCCGTTTCCCTGTATAACAGTCTGCATACACCGGTTACCACTCTGTATTATGCCCTGTTATTGTGATCTGTTTCCCTGTATAACAGTCTGCATACACCGGTTACCCTTCTGTATTATGCCCTGTTATTGTAATCTGTTCCCTGTATAACAGTCTGCATACACCGGTTACCCTTCTGTATTATGCCCTGTTATTGTAATCTGTTTCCCTGTATAACAGTCTGCATACACCGGTTACCCTTCTGTATTATGCCCTGTTATTGTAATCCGTTTCCCTGTATAACAGTCTGCATACACCGGTTACCTTTCTGTATTATGCCCTGTTATTGTAATCTGTTCCCCTGTATAACAGTCTGCATACACCGGTTACCCTTCTGTATTATGCCCTGTTATTGTAATCCGTTTCCCTGTATAACAGTCTGCATACACCGGTTACCCTTCTGTATTATGCCCTGTTATTGTAATCCGTTTCCCTGTATAACAGTCTGCATACACCGGTTACCCTTCTGTATTATGCCCTGTTATTGTAATCCGTTTCCCTGTATAACAGTCTGCATACACCGGTTACCCCTCTGTATTATGCCCTGTTATTGTAATCCGTTTCCCTGTATAACAGTCTGCATACACCGGTTACCCCTCTATATTATGCCCTGTTATTGTAATCCGTTTCCCTGTATAACAGTCTGCATACACCGGTTATCCCTCTGTATTATGCCCTGTTATTGTAATCTGTTTCCCTGTATAACAGTCTGCATACACCGGTTACCCCTCTGTATTATGCCCTGTTATTGTAATCCGTTTCCCTGTATAACAGTCTGCATACACCGGTTACCCCTCTGTATTATGCCCTGTTATTGTAATCTGTTTCCCTGTATAACAGTCTGCATACACCGGTTACCTTTCTGTATTATGCCCTGTTATTGTAATCCGTTTCCCTGTATAACAGTCTGCATACACCGGTTACCCTTCTGTATTATGCCCTGTTATTGTAATCTGTTTCCCTGTATAACAGTCTGCATACACCGGTTACCGTTCTGTATTATGCCCTGTTATTGTAATCTGTTTCCCTGTATAACAGTCTGCATACACCGGTTACCCTTCTGTATTATGCCCTGTTATTGTATTCCGTTTCCCTGTATAACAGTCTGCATACACCGGTTACCCTTCTGTATTATGCCCTGTTATTGTAATCCGTTTCCCTGTATAACAGTCTGCATACACCGGTTATCCCTCTGTATTATGCCCTGTTATTGTAATCTGTTTCCCTGTATAACAGTCTGCATACACCGGTTACCCCTCTCTATTCTGCCCTGTTATTGTAATCTGTTTCCCTGTATAACAGTCTGCATACACCGGTTACCCTTCTGTATTATGCCCTGTTATTGTAATCTGTTTCCCTGTATAACAGTCTGCATACACCGGTTACCCTTCTGTATTATGCCCTGTTATTGTAATCTGTTTCCCTGTATAACAGTCTGCATACACCGGTTACCCTTCTGTATTATGCCCTGTTATTGTAATCTGTTTCCCTGTATAACAGTCTGCATACACCGGTTACCCTTCTGTATAATGCCCTGTTATTGTAATCTGTTTCCCTGTATAACAGTCTGCATACACCGGTTACCCTTCTGTATTATGCCCTGTTATTGTAATCTGTTTCCCTGTATAACAGTCTGCATACACCGGTTACCCTTCTGTATTATGCCCTGTTATTGTAATCTGTTTCCCTGTATAACAGTCTGCATACACCGGTTACCCTTCTGTATTATGCCCTGTTATTGTAATCTGTTTCCCTGTATAACAGTCTGCATACACCGGTTACCATTCTGTATTATGCCCTGTTATTGTAATCTGTTTCCCTGTATAACAGTCTGCATACACCGGTTACCCTTCTGTATTATGCCCTGTTATTGTAATCTCTTTCCCTGTATAACAGTCTGCATACACCGGTTACCCTTCTGTATTATGCCATGTTATTGTAATCTGTTTCCCTGTATAACAGTCTGCATACACCGGTTACCCTTCTGTATTATGCCCTGTTATTGTAATCTGTTTCCCTGTATAACAGTCTGCATACACCGGTTACCCTTCTGTATTATGCCCTGTTATTGTAATCTGTTTCCCTGTATAACAGTCTGCATACACCGGTTACCCTTCTGTATTATGCCCTGTTATTGTAATCTGTTTCCCTGTATAACAGTCTGCATACACCGGTTACCCCTCTGTATTATGCCCTGTTATTGTAATCTGTTTCCCTGTATAACAGTCTGCATACTCCGGTTACCCCTCTGTATTATGCCCTGTTATTGTAATCTCTTTCCCTGTATAACAGTCTGCATACACCGGTTACCCTTCTGTATTATGCCCTGTTATTGTAATCTGTTTCCCTGTATAACAGTCTGCATACACCGGTTACCCCTCTGTATTATGCCCTGTTATTGTAATCTGTTTCCCTGTATAACAGTCTGCATACAACGGTTACCCCTCTGTATTATGCCCTGTTATTGTAATCTGTTTCCCTGTATAACAGTCTGCATACACCGGTTACCTTTCTGTATTATGCCCTGTTATTGTAATCCGTTTCCCTGTATAACAGTCTGCATACACCGGTTACCCTTCTGTATTATGCCCTGTTATTGTAATCTGTTTCCCTGTATAACAGTCTGCATACACCGGTTACCCTTCTGTATTATGCCCTGTTATTGTATTCCGTTTCCCTGTATAACAGTCTGCATACACCGGTTACCCTTCTGTATTATGCCCTGTTATTGTAATCCGTTTCCCTGTATAACAGTCTGCATACACCGGTTATCCCTCTGTATTATGCCCTGTTATTGTAATCTGTTTCCCTGTATAACAGTCTGCATACACCGGTTACCCTTCTGTATTATGCCCTGTTATTGTAATCTGTTTCCCTGTATAACAGTCTGCATACACCGGTTACCCTTCTGTATTATGCCCTGTTATTGTAATCTGTTTCCCTGTATAACAGTCTGCATACACCGGTTACCCTTCTGTATTATGCCCTGTTATTGTAATCTGTTTCCCTGTATAACAGTCTGCATACACCGGTTACCCCTCTGTATTATGCCCTGTTATTGTAATCTGTTTCCCTGTATAACAGTCTGCATACACCGGTTACCCTTCTGTATTATGCCCTGTTATTGTAATCTGTTTCCCTGTATAACAGTCTGCATACACCGGTTACCCTTCTGTATTATGCCCTGTTATTGTAATCTGTTTCCCTGTATAACAGTCTGCATACACCGGTTACCCCTCTGTATTATGCCCTGTTATTGTAATCTGTTTCCATGTATAACAGTCTGCATACACCGGTTACCCTTCTGTATTATGCCCTGTTATTGTAATCCGTTTCCCTGTATAACAGTCTGCATACACCGGTTACCCTTCTGTATTATGCCCTGTTATTGTAATCCGTTTCCCTGTATAACAGTCTGCATACACCGGTTACCCTCTGTATTATGCCCTGTTATTGTAATCCGTTTCCCTGTATAACAGTCTGCATACACCGGTTACCCCTCTGTATTATGCCCTGTTATTTTAATCCGTTTCCCTGTATAACAGTCTGCATACACCGGTTACCCCTCTATATTATGCCCTGTTATTGTAATCCGTTTCCCTGTATAACAGTCTGCATACACCGGTTATCCCTCTGTATTATGCCCTGTTATTGTAATCTGTTTCCCTGTATAACAGTCTGCATACACCGGTTACCCCTCTGTATTATGCCCTGTTATTGTAATCCGTTTCCCTGTATAACAGTCTGCATACACCGGTTACCCCTCTGTATTATGCCCTGTTATTGTAATCTGTTTCCCTGTATAACAGTCTGCATACACCGGTTACCTTTCTGTATTATGCCCTGTTATTGTAATCCGTTTCCCTGTATAACAGTCTGCATACACCGGTTACCCTTCTGTATTATGCCCTGTTATTGTAATCTGTTTCCCTGTATAACAGTCTGCATACACCGGTTACCCTTCTGTATTATGCCCTGTTATTGTATTCCGTTTCCCTGTATAACAGTCTGCATACACCGGTTACCCTTCTGTATTATGCCCTGTTATTGTAATCCGTTTCCCTGTATAACAGTCTGCATACACCGGTTATCCCCTCTGTATTATGCCCTGTTATTGTAATCTGTTTCCCTGTATAACAGTCTGCATACACCGGTTACCCTCTCTATTCTGCCCTGTTATTGTAATCTGTTTCCCTGTATAACAGTCTGCATACACCGGTTACCCTTCTGTATTATGCCCTGTTATTGTAATCTGTTTCCCTGTATAACAGTCTGCATACACCGGTTACCCTTCTGTATTATGCCCTGTTATTGTAATCTGTTTCCCTGTATAACAGTCTGCATACACCGGTTACCCTTCTGTATTATGCCCTGTTATTGTAATCTGTTTCCCTGTATAACAGTCTGCATACACCGGTTACCCTTCTGTATAATGCCCTGTTATTGTAATCTGTTTCCCTGTATAACAGTCTGCATACACCGGTTACCCTTCTGTATTATGCCCTGTTATTGTAATCTGTTTCCCTGTATAACAGTCTGCATACACCGGTTACCCTTCTGTATTATGCCCTGTTATTGTAATCTCTTTCCCTGTATAACAGTCTGCATACACCGGTTACCCTTCTGTATTATGCCCTGTTATTGTAATCTGTTTCCCTGTATAACAGTCTGCATACACCGGTTACCCTTCTGTATTATGCCCTGTTATTGTAATCTGTTTCCCTGTATAACAGTCTGCATACACCGGTTACCCTTCTGTATTATGCCCTGTTATTGTAATCTGTTTCCCTGTATAACAGTCTGCATACACCGGTTACCCTTCTGTATTATGCCCTGTTATTGTAATCTGTTTCCCTGTATAACAGTCTGCATACACCGGTTACCCCTCTGTATTATGCCCTGTTATTGTAATCTGTTTCCCTGTATAACAGTCTGCATACTCCGGTTACCCCTCTGTATTATGCCCTGTTATTGTAATCTCTTTCCCTGTATAACAGTCTGCATACACCGGTTACCCCTCTATATTATGCCCTGTTATTGTAATCCGTTTCCCTGTATAACAGTCTGCATACACCGGTTACCCCTCTATATTATGCCCTGTTATTGTAATCCGTTTCCCTGTATAACAGTCTGCATACACCGGTTACCCTTCTGTATTATGCCCTGTTATTGTAATCTGTTTCCCTGTATAACAGTCTGCATACACCGGTTACCCCTCTGTATTATGCCCTGTTATTGTAATCTGTTTCCCTGTATAACAGTCTGCATACAACGGTTACCCCTCTGTATTATGCCCTGTTATTGTAATCTGTTTCCCTGTATAACAGTCTGCATACACCGGTTACCTTTCTGTATTATGCCCTGTTATTGTAATCCGTTTCCCTGTATAACAGTCTGCATACACCGGTTACCCTTCTGTATTATGCCCTGTTATTGTAATCTGTTTCCCTGTATAACAGTCTGCATACACCGGTTACCCTTCTGTATTATGCCCTGTTATTGTATTCCGTTTCCCTGTATAACAGTCTGCATACACCGGTTACCCTTCTGTATTATGCCCTGTTATTGTAATCCGTTTCCCTGTATAACAGTCTGCATACACCGGTTATCCCTCTGTATTATGCCCTGTTATTGTAATCTGTTTCCCTGTATAACAGTCTGCATACACCGGTTACCCTTCTGTATTATGCCCTGTTATTGTAATCTGTTTCCCTGTATAACAGTCTGCATACACCGGTTACCCTTCTGTATTATGCCCTGTTATTGTAATCTGTTTCCCTGTATAACAGTCTGCATACACCGGTTACCCTTCTGTATTATGCCCTGTTATTGTAATCTGTTTCCCTGTATAACAGTCTGCATACACCGGTTACCCCTCTGTATTATGCCCTGTTATTGTAATCTGTTTCCCTGTATAACAGTCTGCATACACCGGTTACCCTTCTGTATTATGCCCTGTTATTGTAATCTGTTTCCCTGTATAACAGTCTGCATACACCGGTTACCCTTCTGTATTATGCCCTGTTATTGTAATCTGTTTCCCTGTATAACAGTCTGCATACACCGGTTACCCCTCTGTATTATGCCCTGTTATTGTAATCTGTTTCCCTGTATAACAGTCTGCATACACCGGTTACCCCTCTGTATTATGCCCTGTTATTGTAATCTGTTTCCCTGTATAACAGTCTGCATACTCCGGTTACCCCTCTGTATTATGCCCTGTTATTGTAATCTCTTTCCCTGTATAACAGTCTGCATACACCGGTTACCCTTCTGTATTATGCCCTGTTATTGTAATCTGTTTCCCTGTATAACAGTCTGCATACACCGGTTACCCCTCTGTATTATGCCCTGTTATTGTAATCTGTTTCCCTGTATAACAGTCTGCATACACCGGTTACCTTTCTGTATTATGCCCTGTTATTGTAATCCGTTTCCCTGTATAACAGTCTGCATACACCGGTTACCCTTCTGTATTATGCCCTGTTATTGTAATCCGTTTCCCTGTATAACAGTCTGCATACACCGGTTACCCTTCTGTATTATGCCCTGTTATTGTATTCGTTTCCCTGTATAACAGTCTGCATACACCGGTTACCCTTCTGTATTATGCCCTGTTATTGTAATCCGTTTCCCTGTATAACAGTCTGCATACACCGGTTATCCCTCTGTATTATGCCCTGTTATTGTAATCCGTTTCCCTGTATAACAGTCTGCATACACCGGTTACCCTTCTGTATTATGCCCTGTTATTGTAATCTGTTTCCCTGTATAACAGTCTGCATACACCGGTTACCCTTCTGTATTATGCCCTGTTATTGTAATCTGTTTCCCTGTATAACAGTCTGCATACACCGGTTACCTTCTGTATTATGCCCTGTTATTGTAATCTGTTTCCCTGTATAACAGTCTGCATACACCGGTTACCCTTCTGTATTATGCCCTGTTATTGTATTCCGTTTCCCTGTATAACAGTCTGCATACACCGGTTACCCTTCTGTATTATGCCCTGTTATTGTAATCCGTTTCCCTGTATAACAGTCTGCATACACCGGTTATCCCTCTGTATTATGCCCTGTTATTGTAATCTGTTTCCCTGTATAACAGTCTGCATACACCGGTTACCCTTCTGTATTATGCCCTGTTATTGTAATCCGTTTCCCTGTATAACAGTCTGCATACACCGGTTACCCTTCTGTATTATGCCCTGTTATTGTAATCCGTTTCCCTGTATAACAGTCTGCATACACCGGTTACCCTTCTGTATTATGCCCTGTTATTGTAATCTGTTTCCCTGTATAACAGTCTGCATACACCGGTTACCCTTCTGTATTATGCCCTGTTATTGTAATCTGTTTCCCTGTATAACAGTCTGCATACACCGGTTACCCCTCTGTATTATGCCCTGTTATTGTAATCTGTTTCCCTGTATAACAGTCTGCATACACCGGTTACCCTTCTGTATTATGCCCTGTTATTGTAATCTGTTTCCCTGTATAACAGTCTGCATACACCGGTTACCCTTCTGTATTATGCCCTGTTATTGTAATCTGTTTCCCTGTATAACAGTCTGCATACACCGGTTACCCCTCTGTATTATGCCCTGTTATTGTAATCTGTTTCCCTGTATAACAGTCTGCATACACCGGTTACCCCTCTGTATTATGCCCTGTTATTGTAATCTGTTTCCCTGTATAACAGTCTGCATACTCCGGTTACCCCTCTGTATTATGCCCTGTTATTGTAATCTCTTTCCCTGTATAACAGTCTGCATACACCGGTTACCCTTCTGTATTATGCCCTGTTATTGTAATCTGTTTCCCTGTATAACAGTCTGCATACACCGGTTACCCCTCTGTATTATGCCCTGTTATTGTAATCTGTTTCCCTGTATAACAGTCTGCATACACCGGTTACCCCTCTGTATTATGCCCTGTTATTGTAATCTGTTTCCCTGTATAACAGTCTGCATACACCGGTTACCCTTCTGTATTATGCCCTGTTATTGTAATCTGTTTCCCTGTATAACAGTCTGCATACACCGGTTACCCCTCTGTATTATGCCCTGTTATTGTAATCTGTTTCCCTGTATAACAGTCTGCATACACCGGTTACCCCTCTGTATTATGCCCTGTTATTGTAATCTGTTTCCCTGTATAACAGTCTGCATACACCGGTTACCCTTCTGTATTATGCCCTGTTATTGTAATCTGTTTCCCTGTATAACAGTCTGCATACACCGGTTACCCTTCTGTATTATGCCCTGTTATTGTAATCTGTTTCCCTGTATAACAGTCTGCATACACCGGTTACCCTTCTGTATTATGCCCTGTTATTGTAATCTGTTTCCCTGTATAACAGTCTGCATACACCGGTTACCCTTCTGTATTATGCCCTGTTATTGTAATCTGTTTCCCTGTATAACAGTCTGCATACACCGGTTACCCCTCTGTATTATGCCCTGTTATTGTAATCTGTTTCCCTGTATAACAGTCTGCATACTCCGGTTACCCCTCTGTATTATGCCCTGTTATTGTAATCTCTTTCCCTGTATAACAGTCTGCATACACCGGTTACCCTTCTGTATTATGCCCTGTTATTGTAATCTGTTTCCCTGTATAACAGTCTGCATACACCGGTTACCCCTCTGTATTATGCCCTGTTATTGTAATCTGTTTCCCTGTATAACAGTCTGCATACACCGGTTACCCCTCTGTATTATGCCCTGTTATTGTAATCTGTTTCCCTGTATAACAGTCTGCATACACCGGTTACCTTTCTGTATTATGCCCTGTTATTGTAATCCGTTTCCCTGTATAACAGTCTGCATACACCGGTTACCCTTCTGTATTATGCCCTGTTATTGTAATCTGTTTCCCTGTATAACAGTCTGCATACACCGGTTACCCTTCTGTATTATGCCCTGTTATTGTATTCCGTTTCCCTGTATAACAGTCTGCATACACCGGTTACCCTTCTGTATTATGCCCTGTTATTGTAATCCGTTTCCCTGTATAACAGTCTGCATACACCGGTTATCCCTCTGTATTATGCCCTGTTATTGTAATCTGTTTCCCTGTATAACAGTCTGCATACACCGGTACCCTTCTGTATTATGCCCTGTTATTGTAATCTGTTTCCCTGTATAACAGTCTGCATACACCGGTTACCCTTCTGTATTATGCCCTGTTATTGTAATCTGTTTCCCTGTATAACAGTCTGCATACACCGGTTACCCTTCTGTATTATGCCCTGTTATTGTAATCTGTTTCCCTGTATAACAGTCTGCATACACCGGTTACCCCTCTGTATTATGCCCTGTTATTGTAATCTGTTTCCCTGTATAACAGTCTGCATACACCGGTTACCCTTCTGTATTATGCCCTGTTATTGTAATCTGTTTCCCTGTATAACAGTCTGTATACACCGGTTACCCTTCTGTATTATGCCCTGTTATTGTAATCTGTTTCCCTGTATAACAGTCTGCATACACCGGTTACCCCTCTGTATTATGCCCTGTTATTGTAATCTGTTTCCCTGTATAACAGTCTGCATACACCGGTTACCCCTCTGTATTATGCCCTGTTATTGTAATCTGTTTCCCTGTATAACAGTCTGCATACTCCGGTTACCCCTCTGTATTATGCCCTGTTATTGTAATCTCTTTCCCTGTATAACAGTCTGCATACACCGGTTACCCTTCTGTATTATGCCCTGTTATTGTAATCTGTTTCCCTGTATAACAGTCTGCATACACCGGTTACCCCTCTGTATTATGCCCTGTTATTGTAATCCGTTTCCCTGTATAACAGTCTGCATACACCGGTTACCCTTCTGTATTATGCCCTGTTATTGTAATCCGTTTCCCTGTATAACAGTCTGCATACACCGGTTATCCCTCTGTATTATGCCCTGTTATTGTAATCCGTTTCCCTGTATAACAGTCTGCATACACCGGTTACCCCTTCTGTATTATGCCCTGTTATTGTAATCTGTTTCCCTGTATAACAGTCTGCATACACCGGTTACCCTTCTGTATTATGCCCTGTTATTGTAATCTGTTTCCCTGTATAACAGTCTGCATACACCGGTTACCCTTCTGTATTATGCCCTGTTATTGTAATCTGTTTCCCTGTATAACAGTCTGCATACACCGGTTACCCTTCTGTATTATGCCCTGTTATTGTATTCCGTTTCCCTGTATAACAGTCTGCATACACCGGTTACCCTTCTGTATTATGCCCTGTTATTGTAATCCGTTTCCCTGTATAACAGTCTGCATACACTGGTTATCCCTCTGTATTATGCCCTGTTATTGTAATCCGTTTCCCTGTATAACAGTCTGCATACACCGGTTACCCTTCTGTATTATGCCCTGTTATTGTAATCTGTTTCCCTGTATAACAGTCTGCATACACCGGTTACCCTTCTGTATTATGCCCTGTTATTGTAATCTGTTTCCCTGTATAACAGTCTGCATACACCGGTTACCCCTCTGTATTATGCCCTGTTATTGTAATCTGTTTCCCTGTATAACAGTCTGCATACACCGGTTACCCCTCTGTATTATGCCCTGTTATTGTAATCTGTTTCCCTGTATAACAGTCTGCATACACCGGTTACCCTTCTGTATTATGCCCTGTTATTGTAATCTGTTTCCCTGTATAACAGTCTGCATACACCGGTTACCCTTCTGTATTATGCCCTGTTATTGTAATCTGTTTCCCTGTATAACAGTCTGCATACACCGGTTACCCCTCTGTATTATGCCCTGTTATTGTAATCTGTTTCCCTGTATAACAGTCTGCATACACCGGTTACCCCTCTGTATTATGCCCTGTTATTGTAATCTGTTTCCCTGTATAACAGTCTGCATACTCCGGTTACCCCTCTGTATTATGCCCTGTTATTGTAATCTCTTTCCCTGTATAACAGTCTGCATACACCGGTTACCCTTCTGTATTATGCCCTGTTATTGTAATCTGTTTCCCTGTATAACAGTCTGCATACACCGGTTACCCCTCTGTATTATGCCCTGTTATTGTAATCTGTTTCCCTGTATAACAGTCTGCATACACCGGTTACCCCTCTGTATTATGCCCTGTTATTGTAATCTGTTTCCCTGTATAACAGTCTGCATACACCGGTTACCTTTCTGTATTATGCCCTGTTATTGTAATCTGTTTCCCTGTATAACAGTCTGCATACACCGGTTACCTTTCTGTATTATGCCCTGTTATTGTAATCCGTTTCCCTGTATAACAGTCTGCATACACCGGTTACCCTTCTGTATTATGCCCTGTTATTGTAATCCGTTTCCCTGTATAACAGTCTGCATACACCGGTTACCCTTCTGTATTATGCCCTGTTATTGTATTCCGTTTCCCTGTATAACAGTCTGCATACACCGGTTACCCTTCTGTATTATGCCCTGTTATTGTGACCTGTTTCCCTGTATAACAGTCTGCATACACCGGTTACCCTTCTGTATTATGCCCTGTTATTGTAATCTGTTTCCCTGTATAACAGTCTGCATACACCGGTTACCCCTCTGTATAATTCCCTGTTATTGTAATCCGTTTCCCTGTATAACAGTCTGCATACACCGGTTACCCTTCTGTATTATGCCCTGTTATTGTAATCCGTTTCCCTGTATAACAGTCTGCATACACCGGTTACCCTTCTGTATTATGCCCTGTTATTGTAATCCGTTTCCCTGTATAACAGTCTGCATACACCGGTTACCCTTCTGTATTATGCCCTGTTATTGTAATCTGTTTCCCTGTATAACAGTCTGCATACACCGGTTACCCTTCTGTATTATGCCCTGTTATTGTAATCTGTTTCCCTGTATAACAGTCTGCATACACCGGTTACCCTTCTGTATTATGCCCTGTTATTGTAATCTGTTTCCCTGTATAACAGTCTGCATACACCGGTTACCCCTCTGTATTATGCCCTGTTATTGTAATCTGTTTCCCTGTATAACAGTCTGCATACACCGGTTACCCTTCTGTATTATGCCCTGTTATTGTAATCCGTTTCCCTGTATAACAGTCTGCATACACCGGTTACCCTTCTGTATTATGCCCTGTTATTGTGATCCGTTTCCCTGTATAACAGTCTGCATACACCGTTACCCCTCTGTATTATGCCCTGTTATTGTAATCAGTTTCCCTGTATAACAGTCTGCATACACCGGTTACCCTTCTGTATTATGCCCTGTTATTGTAATCTGTTTCCCTGTATAACAGTCTGCATACACCGGTTACCCTTCTGTATTATGCCCTGTTATTGTAATCTGTTTCCCTGTATAACAGTCTGCATACACCGGTTACCCCTCTGTATTATGCCCTGTTATTGTAATCTGTTTCCCTGTATAACAGTCTGCATACACCGGTTACCCTTCTGTATTATGCCCTGTTATTGTAATCTGTTTCCCTGTATAACAGTCTGCATACACCGGTTACCCCTCTGTATTATGCCCTGTTATTGTAATCTGTTTCCCTGTATAACAGTCTGCATACACCGGTTACCCCTCTGTATTATGCCCTGTTATTGTGATCTGTTTCCCTGTATAACAGTCTGCATACACCGGTTACCCTTCTGTATTATGCCCTGTTATTGTGATCTGTTTCCCTGTATAACAGTCTGCATACACCGGTTACCCTTCTGTATTATGCCCTGTTATTGTAATCTGTTTCCCTGTATAACAGTCTGCATACACCGGTTACCCCTCTGTATAATGCCCTGTTATTGTAATCTGTTCCCCTGTATAACAGTCTGCATACACCGGTTACCCTTCTGTATTATGCCCTGTTATTGTAATCCGTTTCCCTGTATAACAGTCTGCATACACCGGTTACCCCTCTGTATTATGCCCTGTTATTGTAATTTCTTTCCCTGTATAACAGTCTGCATACACCGGTTACCCTTCTGTATTATGCCCTGTTATTGTAATCTGTTTCCCTGTATAACAGTCTGCATACACCGGTTACCCTTCTGTATTATGCCCTGTTATTGTAATCTGTTTCCCTGTATAACAGTCTGCATACACCGGTTACCCCTCTGTATTATGCCCTGTTATTGTGATCTGTTTCCCTGTATAACAGTCTGCATACACCGGTTACCCTTCTGTATTAAGCCCTGTTATTGTAATCCGTTTCCCTGTATAACAGTCTGCATACACCGGTTACCCTTCTGTATTATGCCCTGTTATTGTAATCCGTTTCCCTGTATAACAGTCTGCATACACCGGTTACCCTTCTGTATTATGCCCTGTTATTGTAATCTGTTTCCCTGTATAACATTCTGCATACACCGGTTACCCTTCTGTATTATGCCCTGTTATTGTGATCTGTTTCCCTGTATAACAGTCTGCATACACCGGTTACCCTTCTGTATTATGCCCTGTTATTGTAATCTGTTTCCCTGTATAACAGTCTGCATACACCGGTTACCCCTCTGTATTATGCCCTGTTATTGTAATTTCTTTCCCTGTATAACAGTCTGCATACACCGGTTACCCTTCTGTATTATGCCCTGTTATTGTAATCTGTTTCCCTGTATAACAGTCTGCATACACCGGTTACCCTTCTGTATTATGCCCTGTTATTGTAATTTCTTTCCCTGTATAACAGTCTGCATACACCGGTTACCCTTCTGTATTATGCCCTGTTATTGTAATCTGTTTCCCTGTATAACAGTCTGCATACACCGGTTACCCTTCTGTATTATGCCCTGTTATTGTAATCCGTTTCCCTGTATAACAGTCTGCATACACCGGTTACCCTTCTGTATTATGCCCTGTTATTGTGATCCGTTTCCCTGTATAACAGTCTGCATACACCGGTTACCCTTCTGTATTATGCCCTGTTATTGTAATCTGTTTCCCTGTATAACAGTCTGCATACACCGGTTACCCTTCTGTATTATGCCCTGTTATTGTAATCTGTTTCCCTGTATAACAGTCTGCATACACCGGTTACCCCTCTGTATTATGCCCTGTTATTGTAATCTGTTTCCCTGTATAACAGTCTGCATACACCGGTTACCCTTCTGTATTATGCCCTGTTATTGTAATCTGTTTCCCTGTATAACAGTCTGCATACACCGGTTACCCTTCTGTATTATGCCCTGTTATTGTAATCTGTTTCCCTGTATAACAGTCTGCATACACCGGTTACCCCTCTGTATTATGCCCTGTTATTGTAATCTGTTTCCCTGTATAACAGTCTGCATACACCGGTTACCCTTCTGTATTATGCCCTGTTATTGTAATCTGTTTCCCTGTATAACAGTCTGCATACACCGGTTACCCTTCTGTATTATGCCCTGTTATTGTAATCTGTTTCCCTGTATAACAGTCTGCATACACCGGTTACCCCTCTGTATTATGCCCTGTTATTGTAATTTCTTTCCCTGTATAACAGTCTGCATACACCGGTTACCCTTCTGTATTATGCCCTGTTATTGTAATCTGTTTCCCTGTATAACAGTCTGCATACACCGGTTACCCTTCTGTATTATGCCCTGTTATTGTAATCCGTTTCCCTGTATAACAGTCTGCATACACCGGTTACCCCTCTGTATTATGCCCTGTTATTGTAATCCGTTTCCCTATATAACAGTCTGCATACACCGGTTACCCCTCTGTATTATGCCCTGTTATTGTGATCTGTTTCCCTGTATAACAGTCTGCATACACCGGTTACCCTTCTGTATTATGCCCTGTTATTGTAATCTGTTTCCCTGTATAACAGTCTGCATACACCGGTTACCCTTCTGTATTATGCCCTGTTATTGTAATCTGTTTCCCTGTATAACAGTCTGCATACACCGGTTACCCTTCTGTATTATGCCCTGTTATTGTGATCTGTTTCCCTGTATAACAGTCTGCATACACCGGTTACCCCTCTGTATTATGCCCTGTTATTGTAATCCGTTTCCCTGTATAACAGTCTGCATACACCGGTTACCCTTCTGTATTATGCCCTGTTATTGTAATCTGTTTCCCTGTATAACAGTATGCATACACCGGTTACCCTTCTGTATTATGCCCTGTTATTGTAATCTGTTTCCCTGTATAACAGTCTGCATACACCGGTTACCCCTCTGTATTATGCCCTGTTATTGTAATCTGTTTCCCTGTATAACAGTCTGCATACACCGGTTACCCCTCTATATTATGCCCTGTTATTGTAATCCGTTTCCCTGTATAACAGTCTGCATACACCGGTTACCCTTCTGTATTATGCCCTGTTATTGTAATCCGTTTCCCTGTATAACAGTCTGCATACCCCGGTTACCCTTCTGTATTATGCCCTGTTATTGTAATCCGTTTCCCTGTATAACAGTCTGCATACACCGGTTACCCTTCTGTATTATGCCCTGTTATTGTAATCCGTTTCCCTGTATAACAGTCTGCATACACCGGTTACCCTTCTGTATTATGCCCTGTTATTGTAATCTGTTTCCCTGTATAACAGTCTGCATACACCGGTTACCCCTCTGTATTATGCCCTGTTATTGTAATCTGTTTCCCTGTATAACAGTCTGCATACACCGGTTACCCTTCTGTATTATGCCCTGTTATTGTAATCTGTTTCCCTGTATAACAGTCTGCATACACCGGTTACCCTTCTGTATTATGCCCTGTTATTGTAATCTGTTTCCCTGTATAACAGTCTGCATACACCGGTTACCCCTCTGTATTATGCCCTGTTATTGTAATTTCTTTCCCTGTATAACAGTCTGCATACACCGGTTACCCTTCTGTATTATGCCCTGTTATTGTAATCTGTTTCCCTGTATAACAGTCTGCATACACCGGTTACCCTTCTGTATTATGCCCTGTTATTGTAATCCGTTTCCCTGTATAACAGTCTGCATACACCGGTTACCCCTCTGTATTATGCCCTGTTATTGTAATCCGTTTCCCTGTATAACAGTCTGCATACACCGGTTACCCCTCTGTATTATGCCCTGTTATTGTGATCTGTTTCCCTGTATAACAGTCTGCATACACCGGTTACCCTTCTGTATTATGCCCTGTTATTGTAATCTGTTTCCCTGTATAACAGTCTGCATACACCGGTTACCCTTCTGTATTATGCCCTGTTATTGTGATCTGTTTCCCTGTATAACAGTCTGCATACACCGGTTACCCCTCTGTATTATGCCCTGTTATTGTAATCCGTTTCCCTGTATAACAGTCTGCATACACCGGTTACCCTTCTGTATTATGCCCTGTTATTGTAATCTGTTTCCCTGTATAACAGTCTGCATACACCGGTTACCCTTCTGTATTATGCCCTGTTATTGTAATCCGTTTCCCTGTATAACAGTCTGCATACACCGGTTACCCTTCTGTATTATGCCCTGTTATTGTAATCCGTTTCCCTGTATAACAGTCTGCATACACCGGTTACCCTTCTGTATTATGCCCTGTTATTGTAATCCGTTTCCCTGTATAACAGTCTGCATACACCGGTTACCCTTCTGTATTATGCCCTGTTATTGTAATCTGTTTCCCTGTATAACAGTCAGCATACACCGGTTACCCCTCTGTATTATGCCCTGTTATTGTAATCTGTTTCCCTGTATAACAGTCTGCATACACCGGTTACCCTTCTGTATTATGCCCTGTTATTGTAATCCGTTTCCCTGTATAACAGTCTGCATACACCGGTTACCCTTCTGTATTATGCCCTGTTATTGTAATCCGTTTCCCTGTATAACAGTCTGCATACACCGGTTACCCTTCTGTATTATGCCCTGTTATTGTAATCCGTTTCCCTGTATAACAGTCTGCATACACCGGTTACCCTTCTGTATTATGCCCTGTTATTGTAATCTGTTTCCCTGTATAACAGTCTGCATACACCGGTTACCCTTCTGTATTATGCCCTGTTATTGTAATCTGTTTCCCTGTATAACAGTCTGCATACACCGGTTACCCTTCTGTATTATGCCCTGTTATTGTAATCCGTTTCCCTGTATAACAGTCTGCATACACCGGTTACCCCTCTGTATTATGCCCTGTTATTGTAATCCGTTTCCCTGTATAACAGTCTGCATACACCGGTTACCCCTCTGTGTTATGCCCTGTTATTGTAATCCGTTTCCCTGTATAACAGTCTGCATACACCGGTTACCCTTCTGTATTATGCCCTGTTATTGTAATCTGTTTCCCTGTATAACAGTCTGCATACACCGGTTACCCTTCTGTATTATGCCCTGTTATTGTAATCTGTTTCCCTGTATAACAGTCTGCATACACCGGTTACCCCTCTGTATTATGCCCTGTTATTGTAATCCGTTTCCCTGTATAACAGTCTGCATACACCGGTTACCCCTCTGTATTATGCCCTGTTATTGTAATCCGTTTCCCTGTATAACAGTCTGCATACACCGGTTACCCTTCTGTATTATGCCCTGTTATTGTAATCTGTTTCCCTGTATAACAGTCTGCATACACCGGTTACCCTTCTGTATTATGCCCTGTTATTGTAATCTGTTTCCCTGTATAACAGTCTGCATACACCGGTTACCCTTCTGTATTATGCCCTGTTATTGTAATCCGTTTCCCTGTATAACAGTCTGCATACACCGGTTACCCTTCTGTATTATGCCCTGTTATTGTAATCCGTTTCCCTGTATAACAGTCTGCATACACCCGTTACCCTTCTGTATTATGCCCTGTTATTGTAATCTGTTTCCCTGTATAACAGTCTGCATACACCGGTTACCTTTCTGTATTATGCCCTGTTATTGTAATCTGTTTCCCTGTATAACAGTCTGCATACACCGGTTACCCTTCTGTATTATGCCCTGTTATTGTAATCTGTTTCCCTGTATAACAGTCTGCATACACCGGTTACCCTTCTGTATTATGCCCTGTTATTGTAATCTGTTTCCCTGTATAACAGTCTGCATACACCGGTTACCCTTCTGTATTATGCCCTGTTATTGTAATCTGTTTCCCTGTATAACAGTCTGCATACACCGGTTACCCCTCTGTATTATGCCCTGTTATTGTAATCTGTTTCCCTGTATAACAGTCTGCATACACCGGTTACCCGTCTGTATTATGCCCTGTTATTGTAATCTGTTTCCCTGTATAACAGTCTGCATACACCGGTTACCCTTCTGTATTATGCCCTGTTATTGTAATCTGTTTCCCTGTATAACAGTCTGCATACACCGGTTACCCTTCTGTATTATGCCCTGTTATTGTAATCTGTTTCCCTGTATAACAGTCTGCATACACCGGTTACCTTTCTGTATTATGCCCTGTTATTGTAATCTGTTTCCCTGTATAACAGTCTGCATACACCGGTTACCCTTCTGTATTATGCCCTGTTATTGTAATCTGTTTCCCTGTATAACAGTCTGCATACACCGGTTACCCTTCTGTATTATGCCCTGTTATTGTAATCCGTTTCCCTGTATAACAGTCTGCATACACCGGTTACCCTTCTGTATTATGCCCTGTTATTGTAATCCGTTTCCCTGTATAACAGTCTGCATACACCGGTTACCCCTCTGTATTATGCCCTGTTATTGTAATCTGTTTCCCTGTATAACAGTCTGCATACACCGGTTACCCCTCTGTATTATGCCCTGTTATTGTGATCTGTTTCCCTGTATAACAGTCTGCATACACCGGTTACCCTTCTGTATTATGCCCTGTTATTGTAATCTGTTTCCCTGTATAACAGTCTGCATACACCGGTTACCCTTCTGTATTATGCCCTGTTATTGTAATCTGTTTCCCTGTATAACAGTCTGCATACACCGGTTACCCCTCTGTATTATGCCCTGTTATTGTAATCTGTTTCCCTGTATAACAGTCTGCATACACCGGTTACCCGTCTGTATTATGCCCTGTTATTGTAATCTGTTTCCCTGTATAACAGTCTGCATACACCGGTTACCCTTCTGTATTATGCCCTGTTATTGTAATCTGTTTCCCTGTATAACAGTCTGCATACACCGGTTACCCTTCTGTATTATGCCCTGTTATTGTAATCTGTTTCCCTGTATAACAGTCTGCATACACCGGTTACCTTTCTGTATTATGCCCTGTTATTGTAATCTGTTTCCCTGTATAACAGTCTGCATACACCGGTTACCCTTCTGTATTATGCCCTGTTATTGTAATCTGTTTCCCTGTATAACAGTCTGCATACACCGGTTACCCTTCTGTATTATGCCCTGTTATTGTAATCCGTTTCCCTGTATAACAGTCTGCATACACCGGTTACCCTTCTGTATTATGCCCTGTTATTGTAATCCGTTTCCCTGTATAACAGTCTGCATACACCGGTTACCCCTCTGTATTATGCCCTGTTATTGTAATCTGTTTCCCTGTATAACAGTCTGCATACACCGGTTACCCCTCTGTATTATGCCCTGTTATTGTAATCTGTTTCCCTGTATAACAGTCTGCATACACCGGTTACCCCTCTGTATTATGCCCTGTTATTGTAATCTGTTTCCCTGTATAACAGTCTGCATACACCGGTTACCCCTCTGTATTATGCCCTGTTATTGTAATCTGTTTCCCTGTATAACAGTCTGCATACACCGGTTACCCTTCTGTATTATGCCCTGTTATTGTAATCTGTTTCCCTGTATAACAGTCTGCATACACCGGTTACCCTTCTGTATTATGCCCTGTTATTGTAATCCGTTTCCCTGTATAACAGTCTGCATACACCGGTTACCCTTCTGTATTATGCCCTGTTATTGTAATCCGTTTCCCTGTATAACAGTCTGCATACACCGGTTACCCTTCTGTATTATGCCCTGTTATTGTAATCCGTTTCCCTGTATAACAGTCTGCATACACCGGTTACCCCTCTGTATTATGCCTTGTTATTGTAATCTCTTTCCCTGTATAACAGTCTGCATACACCGGTGACATGATATCCATACAAATACAATGAGTTTATTTCTGCTCTTGTAGAATGATGAAAACTTCTTTTAACAACAGATCAAGTTTGCTTTCCTACTGAACACTGTTTCTGGATAAGAAAGCTACAATAATGTGATAAAAAGCATGTACCCCCAGTGTAAAGTACAAGAAATGTGGTTTGATTTTATTTAATATTTAAGTTTCCATTAAAGGCCCAAGTCCAACATTTTGCAAAATACATTTCTCCATTTGTTCCAGTGTAGGAGAGGCTGGTTCCTCCCACTTATCTTTGGCAACGACATTTCTGTTCTATGTGTTACAAAACAACAACACGGGATTGGGTGACGTGTCCTGTACTAGTATCTAACTTGCGTTTGTTAAAGCATTCAATATTCAATTGACCCTGTTGATATTTCATAAAGATCAGCTAATCCAATGGTACTGTCTCTACAGACTGTTCTTTTAACCCCTTCCAACAGCCTATGCAGAAAAGCATGAGAACTATTGTCTTACTGACCTGACTGACCTAGACTTCTATATGTCCCACTCCAGTCTCATGGACTCCCCACTTAGAAATATTAATGATGTTACCAGGGGAATAATACATGAAGGATAAAATATAAACAATTACAATGGCTGGTGTGTTGATACTCAGATTACCCGAGGTCAGGGAGAAGAATACTACGAGGTCAAAAAAAAATACACGATGATAAATTAATTCTGCGGTGCCCTATTGGTCAATTTTGTTGATGTCTTTCTACAGTACATTCCCATAATGCAATATCAATCATTTCTCTATGATAAGTTGTTATGCCTTCTTGTTTTATGTATGTAGCATAACAGGAAATAGGGAGCTGATAATAATATTACACCAAGGAGTAAACAGTGAAACGGTACTGTATGAACATTTCAAATTGATATAAAAAAAAACTAAAAGAAATGCCTTGCTAATGAATTATACCTGTTATATTTAGTACTAATATAGAGCCATTAAGAACTCTGGAAAACATTGCTCAAAATGCGTTATGTAATTTGAGATTACCATAGAAAATCCTTGTTTTTCTCACAGGGTCTGTGTTCAATTTCACGCAGTTTTATCATGGTTTCACTTCGCTCAATGCTTGCTGCACTTGATTTGACTTACGTACTTATGGTGAAAAGATAATGCGTTTGAATTGAAAAACATTTTGTTTTTTTTCAGTATGGATTAACCCAATAAACAGAATATGGAGAGAAAAGAAACTGTGTGTGTCGAGCACGCGCATTTGAAGTGAAACTTCTTTGTCTTTTGTCACATAAATTATATTTGGGATGGTGATGTTTTTAATTAAAAATCGAAAAAACGATTTCAGTGACAAAACACACAGAAGTGTGAAAGTGTGACTTAGAACACACGTGCATGGCACACACCCCCTGTTTTAGCTTTTTGCACTAATATATTTATACTAACTTTAAATTACTCGTGTGTGTGTGTGTGACTGAGTGTGTGTGACTGGTGTGTGTGTGTGACTGTGTGTGACTGAGTGTGTGTGTGACTCTGGGAGTGTGTGTGTGTGTTTGACTCTGTGTGTGTGACACTCTGGGTGTGTGACACTCTGGGTGTGTGTGACTGGGTGTGTGTGCGTGTGTGTGTGACTCTGTGTGTGTGACACTCTGGGTGTGTGTGACTGGGTGTGTGTGCGTGTATGCGTGTGTGTGTGACTCTGTGTGTGTGTGACACTCTGGGTGTGTGTGTGTGCGTGTATGAGTGTGTGTGTGACTGTGTGTGACTGAGTGTGTGTGACTGGTGTGTGTGTGACTCTGGGTGGGTGTGTGTGCGTGTATGTGTGTGTGTGTTTGACTCTGTGTGTGTGACTGTGTGTGTGACACTCTGGGTGTGTGTGACTGGGTGTGTGTGCGTGTATGCGTGTGTGTGACTCTGTGTGTGTGACACTCTGGGTGTGTGTGACTGGGTGTGTGTGCGTGTATGCGTGTGTGTGTGACTCTGTGTGTGTGACACTCTGGGTGTGTGTGTGTGTGCGTGTATGCGTGTGTGTGTGTGACTGTGTGTGACTGAGTGTGTGTGACTGGTGTGTGTGTGACTCTGGGTGTGTGTCTGTGTGTGTGCGTGAATGTGTGTGTGTGTTTGACTCTGTGTGTGTGACTGTGTGTGTGACACTCTGGGTGTGTGTGTCAGTTGTGGGACGCGACTCTCTCACCCACTCCCTGCCCGGTGTTCCCGTGTCCTCTCCCCCTCGGTCCATCCCATCGTTGGTGGTGCGCACGTGCAGAGGCTCGCTGGCACGAGCAGTGTCCCGCGGCCATGCAGATATTTAGTGGGTGTCTGCGCATGCGCTGGCTATGGTCAGAGCCGTAGGGGAGGTGGGATCTTCTGCAGGCCCCAGCAACACTCCAGTGAAGTGACTGGTGTGTATGTGACTCTGGGTGTGTGTGTGTGTGTGTGTGTGCGTGTATGCGTGTGTGTGTGACTCTGTGTGTGTGACTGTGTGTGTGACACTCTGGGTGTGTGTGTCAGTTGTGGGACGCGACTCTCTCACCCACTCCCTGCCCGGTGTTCCCGTGTCCTCTCCCCCTCGGTCCATCCCATCGTTGGTGGTGCGCACGTGCAGAGGCTCGCTGGCACGAGCAGTGTCCCGCGGCCATGCAGATATTTAGTGGGTGTCTGCGCATGCGCTGGCTATGGTCAGAGCCGTAGGGGAGGTGGGATCTTCTGCAGGCCCCAGCAACACTCCAGTGAAGTGACTGTGGTGTCTTCTGGATTCCTATCAAATCCCGCATCTCACACTCCATTCTTCTCCTCACTTTTAAAGCTTTACACTCTTCTGTCCCTCCTTACATCTCAGCCCTAGTTTCTCGTTATGCTCCATCCCGACTCTTGCGTTCTGCTCAAGGATGTCTTATCTCTACCCCCTTTGTATCTAAAGCCCTCTCCCGCCTTAAACCTTTCTCACTGACTGCCCCACACCTCTGGGACTCCCTTCCCCTCAGTACCCAACTAGCACCCTATCCACCTTTAAGACCCACCTTAAGGCTGGGGCCATGGTGCCTTCGCCTGCGCAGAGCTGTGCGGAGGCTGTGCGGTAAGCGGGCGCTTTCCCTTGCCATGGTGGACGGGCCATTGGGGGCATCACGGAGCTGGTTCACCCTCATTTGGCGAACCGCTCACGTGACCGGTCGGTCACTGCAAGAAATCAGTTTGAACTGATAACCCTAAGGACACACACACTATGTAATACCCCTAAGGACACACACACTATGTAACACCCCTAAGGACACACACACTATGTAATACCCCTAAGGACACACACACTATGTAATACCCCTAAGGACACACACACACTATGTAATACCCCTAAGGACACACACACACTATGCAATACCCCTAAGGACACACACACTATGTAACACCCCTAAGGACACACACACTATGCAATATCCCTAAGGACACACACACACTATGTACCACCCCTAAGGACACACACACACTATGCAATACCCCTAAGGACACACACACACTATGTACCACCCCTAAGGACACACACACACTATGCAATACCCCTAAGGACACACACTATGCAATACCCCTAAGGACACACACACTATGTAATACCCCTAAGGACACACACACTATGTAATACCCCTAAGGACACACACACTATGCAATACCCCTAAGGACACACACACTATGTAATATCCCTAAGGACACACACACTATGTAATACCCCTAAGGACACACACACTATGCAATACCCCTAAGGACACACACTATGCAATACCCCTAAGGACACACACACTATGTAATATCCCTAAGGACACACACACACTATGCAATACCCCTAAGGACACACACACACTATGTAACACCCTAAAGACACACACACTATGTGATACCCCTAAAGACACACACACTATGCAATATCCCTAAGGACACACACTATGTAATACCCCTAAGGACACACACTATGCAATACCCCTAAGGACACACACACTATGCAATACCCCTAAGGACACACATACTATGTAATACCCCTAAGGACACACACACTATGTAATACCCCTAAGGACACACACACACTATGCAATACCCCTAAGGACACACACTATGCAATACCCCTAAGGACACACACACTATGTAATATCCCTAAGGACACACACACACTATGCAATACCCCTAAGGACACACACACACTATGCAATACCCCTAAGGACACACACACACTATGTACCACCCCTAAGGACACACACACACTATGTAACACCCTAAAGACACACACACTATGTACCACCCCTAAGGACACACACACACTATGTAACACCCTAAAGACACACACACTATGTAATACCCCTAAAGACACACACACTATGCAATATCCCTAAGGACACACACTATGTAATATCCCTAAGGACACACACACTATGTAATATCCCTAAGGACACACACACTATGTAATATCCCTAAGGACACACACACTATGTAATATCCCGAAGGACACACACACTATGTAACACCCCTAAGGACACACACACTATGTAACACCCCTAAGGACACACACACACACTATGTAACACCCTAAAGACACACACACTATGTAATACCCCTAAAGACACACACACTATGTAATACCCCTAAGGACACACACACTATGTAATACCCCTAAGGACACACACACTATGTAATACCCCTAAGGACACACACACTATGTAATACCCCTAAGGACACACACACAATGTTACACCCCTAAGGACACACACAGTATGTAACACCCCTAAAGACAGCACCGAGCACTTTGTCAGCTCACTATATAACAAGGAATGGGAATCTGAAAGCGGGCTGTATTTCTCTTCTGTACTGGTGATTGCTATAATATTTAATATAGATTTTTTCTGGAATGTAGAATCCCCTAATTGTTACCTATATCGTTACATATATTTTGAGTCAGCTTTGTTTTTTCTGCTACGATATTCATCAACGAATCGTATTGATACATTTTCTTTAATATTAGAGCAGAGAATGTTGTCAGCTAGATTCTTTCTTGAAGCTAGTTGGATAGTAAGCTCTTGTGAACACTTCTCTCTCGCATGTGAACATCTCCATGTCTATTGTTCCCCGTTATGTTTGGCGTTGGAAACCTTGTGTAATATCTGTCTCCCGTTATTATCTGTGCACTCCTACAGTATTATAAAGAGAACTGGTTGGTGCTATACAAAGTAAATATATAATACTCCTCTTACAATTGTTGTTAATAATAATACTAATAATACTAGCATATTTATTTTATTTGAAAGCTATGATGTATTTCACGTTTGAAATACCCCTCTTATATTCCTATTTATTTGTGTGGCCTTTGGTCTCCTTGGTAGCAATGTCACAGGAGGCAATGAATCTTCGCCAGCCTCCCCCATACTAACTCTGCTGTAAATACACGGAGCTCATAATAAAATAAATGTGGCAATTACTCATTTGGGTTGCCTGTGTGCCAATTAAACAAAGTGTACATAGTTCATTAAGAACACCTACACAGATTCCTGCTTTTCTAACCACATTGCATGTTAGGTCCTACACGCTTGGTAACATATTTTTGATTCTCCTGGAGGGTTTAACGTCTGACCTTGGACACTCTACGAACATCCCCCGTGCTCTGCCAGCACATGTTATACTGCTAGTTGTCTCACAATACATGTCCCAGCCCCAGGGGTCATTGCAAGCCACAGTTTCTCAGGGGGTTTCCAGTTGACGTTTCCATGTTCCTTTGGATAGGTGCTAAATGCCTTTCAGAAATGGGCTTGAAATTGTACAATTCCCCTGTGCTTCAGACCACATACACAGCATTCACATATCTTTCTACAGAAGAGTAGGTTTGTCTTATGTCCTTGGAATCTTTGTGCTTATTGAGTTCTTGACATCAGGCGTTAACGGTTACATATCCCATAAAAGGAGAACGTTTCCCTCAATGTGCAGCTAGTATTTTATTCTAACAACGTAATAGGGTATATTCCAATGTTGTGTGTCATCATACAACACAGTGTGCCATCATAAAACACATAGTGTGTCATCATACAACACATAGTGTGCCATCATACAACACATAGTGTGCCATCATACAACACATAGTGTGTCATCATACAACACATAGTGTGTCATCATACAACACATAGTGTGCCATCATACAACACATAGTGTGTCATCATACAACACATCGTGTGCCATCATACAACACATAGTGTGCCATCATACAACACATAGTGTGTCATCATACAATACATAGTCTGCCATCATACAACACATAGTGTGCCATCATACAACACATAGTGTGCCATCATACAACACAGTGTGCCATCATACAACACATAGTGTGCCATCATACAACACATAGTGTCATCATACAACACATAGTGTGCCATCATATAACATATAGTGTGCCATCATACAACACATAGTGTCATCATACAACACATAGTGTGCCATCATACAACACATAGTGTGCCATCTTACAACACATAGTGTGTCATCATACAACACATAGTGTGCCATCATACAACACATAGTGTGCCATCATACAACACATAATGTGCCATCATACAACACATAGTGTGCCATCATACAACACATAGTGTGTCATCATACAACACATAGTGTGCCATCATACAACACATAATGTGCCATCATACAACACATAGTGTGCCATCATACAACACATAGTGTGTCATCATACAACACATAGTGTGCCATCATACAACACATAGTGTGTCATCATACAACACAGTGTGTCATCATACAACACATAGTGTGTCATCATACAACACATAGTGTGTCATCATACAACACATAGTGTGTCATCATACAACACATTGTGTGCCATCATACAACACATTGTGTGTCATCATACAACACATAGTGTGCCATCATACAACACATCGTGTGTCATCATACAACACATAGTGTGCCATCATACAACACATAGTGTGTCATCATACAACACATAGTGTGTCATCATACAACACATAGTGTGCCATCATACAACACATAGTGTGTCATCATACAACACATCGTGTGCCATCATACAACACATAGTGTGCCATCATACAACACATAGTGTGTCATCATACAACACATAGTCTGCCATCATACAACACATAGTGTGCCATCATACAACACATAGTGTGCCATCATACAACACAGTGTGCCATCATACAACACATAGTGTGCCATCATACAACACATAGTGTCATCATACAACACATAGTGTGCCATCATACAACACATAGTGTGCCATCATACAACACATAGTGTCATCATACAACACATAGTGTGTCATCATACAACACATAGTGTGCCATCATACAACACATAATGTGCCATCATACAACACATAGTGTGCCATCATACAACACATAGTGTGTCATCATACAACACATAGTGTGCCATCATACAACACATAGTGTGTCATCATACAACACAGTGTGTCATCATACAACACATAGTGTGTCATCATACAACACATAGTGTGTCATCATACAACACATAGTGTGTCATCATACAACACATTGTGTGCCATCATACAACACATTGTGTGTCATCATACAACACATAGTGTGCCATCATACAACACATCGTGTGTCATCATACAACACATCGTGTGCCATCATACAACACATAGTGTGTCATCATACAACACATAGTGTGTCATCATACAACACATAGTGAGTCATCATACAACACATAGTGTGCCATCATACAACACATAGTGTGCCATCATACAACACATAGTGTGCCATCATACACTGGCGACACACTTTATTCGAGCTTGGCTAGTCCCACGAATTCGGGTATACCCGGGTGTATTGAGGTTTGTGACTGTTTTCTGCCCGAGTGCATTGAGGTATTTTCCAAGCAGGGATTGAAGCATTTTATTCCCGCTTGCTGCAATAATGCACAGTATATATATATATACTGCATTACAATTCATGAATTTATGCCATCTGGTAGACACGCGAAGCATTGCAGCCTATTAAATCCAAATCATTATCATTTAACAGATCAGCCGCCCATCAGCCAGGCATGAACCCAGGCTGGGAAGGCAAATGCAACGGGGCTTGTCAGAGGTGAGGAGTGGCGCATTCCAGGTATCTGCCAGGTACATACCGGGTATTTGCTCGAATAAAGTGTGTCGGTGCAGTACAACACATAGTGTGTCATCATACAACACATAGTGTGTCATCATACAACACATAGTGTGTCATCATACAACACATAGTGTGTCATCATACAACACATTGTGTGCCATCATACAACACATTGTGTGTCATCATACAACACATAGTGTGCCATCATACAACACATCGTGTGTCATCATACAACACATAGTGTGCCATCATACAACACATAGTGTGTCATCATACAACACATAGTGTGTCATCATACAACACATAGTGTGCCATCATACAACACATAGTGTGTCATCATACAACACATAGTGTGTCATCATACAACACATATTGTGCCATCATACAACACATAGTGTGCCATCATACAACACATAGTGTGTCATCATACAACACATAGTGTGTCATCATACAACACATAGTGTGCCATCATACAACACATTGTGTGCCATCATACAACACATAGTGTGTCATCATACAACACATAGTGTGCCATCATACAACACATAGTGTGCCATCATACAACACATAGTGTGCCATCATACAACACATAGTGTGCCATCATACAACACATAGTGTGTCATCATAAAACACATAGTGTGCCATCATACAACACATAGTGTGTCATCATACAACACATAGTGTGCCATCATACAACACATAGTGTGTCATCATACAACACATAGTGTGCCATCATACAACACATAGTGTGCCATCATACAACACATAGTGTGCCATCATACAACACATAGTGTGCCATCATACAACACATAGTGTGCCATCATACAACACATAGTGTGCCATCATACAACACATAGTATGCCATCATACAACACAGTGTGCCATCATACAACACATAGTGTGCCATCATACAACACATAGTGTGCCATCATACAACACATAGTGTGCCATCATACAACACATAGTGTCCCGTCATACAACACATAGTGTGCCATCATACAACACATAGTGTGCCATCATACAACACATAGTGTGCCATCATACAACACATAGTGTCCCGTCATACAACACATAGTGTGTCATCATACAACACATAGTGTGCCATCATACAACACATAGTATGCCATCATACAACACAGTGTGCCATCATACAACACATAGTGTGCCATCATACAACACATAGTGTGCCATCATACAACACATAGTGTGCCATCATACAACACATAGTGTCCCGTCATACAACACATAGTGTGCCATCATACAACACATAGTGTGCCATCATACAACACATAGTGTGCCATCATACAACACATAGTGTCCCGTCATACAACACATAGTGTGTCATCATACAACACATAGTGTCCCGTCATACAACACATAGTGTGTCATCATACAACACATAGTGTGCCGTTTCCATTGACTGAACATTGCAGGCATCAATTTAGTTGGACCTCATTATATGTGAGACCACAAATGACTGTATAAGTGGAATCCCTGGCATTGTATCATTAACCAATTTACAAATGAATGTGACCTGACTTCTTCACTCTTCTGTATGATTTCTTTTGTGTTGCGTGCGCATAGTGCTGTAGGATCAGAACGCAATCTATGGACTTCTCATGTAGAATAAGATTTCCGAAACAGACCAAACCATGTTTTTTTGAGGACTGTAAACATATTTACTAAACGCCTATATAATATATTGTGACTGCTGTAGGGCAATGTCTATTTCCATAGAACGTGCCCTGAAGACACTGTGTGTGTATGGCTAAAGTGCAGAGGGGCCTTTTATATGGTGATAATATCTGACGGTACTCTAGAAAATGATAAATTACTGATATCATTCACTGTCCCACATGCAGCAATAACATGGAAATGAACGATGAAGCATAACCTGATTCAGAGCATAGTGAGAGTGAGTATAACCCCAGAAGAACAATATGTATCAACATTTGTCTCAAACTTGTACATTCTGACACTTCACCATTTCGGTTTGTAACGCTTAGTGTACACACTATAGGGTCACAGTATTTAGTGCTTGCAAAGCCCTGTTATTACACAGCAGTTATACATTTTTCCCACATATGAAAAAGAAATACTATTAAAACTGTTCAAGAAAAAAATAGTTTATTATCAGATCTGCCCAGCCAGTCTCTCAATAATCCCAATAGCTTAAGAAAGGTTGGTTACAATTTGCTGTTTGATATGAGTTACATCATTTTTTCCCAATATCAAAAGTGCCTGTGAAACGTCACATTATCTTAAGTACAGATAATATAAAATTAGCCCTGAGGTTTTGGTTTCCTAAAATACATTCACAAAAAATCTCAAGAGCACCCAAGTGAAAGCAGGTAACGAGAGAGTCCGTCTGAGTTATCTGGGTAGATAGATTCATATTATATGTATATTTTTCCTTTGTTTAGATGAATTCAGCAGCTTCTGTGAAATATATATTTAGAAATATTTTTATTGTTAATCCATTTACATAAAAATATGCTTCAAGTGCATCTTGATAAAAGCCTAGATAACCTGTGAATCAGTTCTATATTTCAGTATATTTATGCTTATATCTCCCTGTAAAAGCACAGCAGCAGGATTCTCTCAGTAATGTGCAGTGTATAGGACATGTCACACGGTTTAAACAACGTCGCTCATTACAAAGATGACCGTGGCTAGTACTATTGTTTTTATTCTCTGAGATACAGTATAACAGTGGTGTTCTTGCTCTGCTTCCTACCTCATGTACTGGACGCTTGTTGCTGTTAGTCGAACAAATATATGAGCAGCAGAAGAAAGCTGCTTACAGTCGTACTTAAATTCATCCGCGCAATCTTTTGCATCAGACAGTTCTTTAAATATTACAAAGTCCGCTTGAAATCTTTTGGAGACACAAACCTCGAGAATTGACGAGAAAATTAAGGTTTTTCTCTTTCACCCACTCCCTCTTTCTTCTCCTGTTTTAAAATCCTATGGTTTAATCATACATGTTTCTTGCATGTGCACTCTGCCCCAGAGGGATCACACGTCTGTGTGGTGTGAGCTAAACGAGGTAAAGCTGCCCCGCTGACTGCGACTGAACTGGCAGAAACTCGCCGCGCGGCTTCTCCGGCCTCTGCTATCGGGTTTGCCATTCTGTTTGTCTCGCATTATGAAGTTTTCTATCAGCTGAAGTTTTTCATGTTCTTCCTTCAGAAAGACGTTGACAAGCAAAGCTTTCTCCTTTTTGATTTGTTCGCTGATGTCCTTTGGAATATCAGGTATTAACCAGTCTACGACTGCACTTAAAAACATAACCAGGTTCTGCAAAAAGAAATGAGACAAGTTACAGAACTGCACCGTGATCTCGTCTTTTACCAAATCTGAAATATACCGAATGCACTACGGGGTTAATGGTATACGTGTGGTAATAAATGTTGGGTTCATTTCAAAGACAGCTGGAAGATGCTTTGCTAAAGCAAATGTAACTCTTTGTATTCCTATGGATACAATGCTCACCTTATTACATATTCACTTTGCGAATGTGATATTATTGTGATAGTGGGCAAATTCATTAGGCCTATGCACTAAGTGCTACAAATGGCATTTAGGTGCAAAATTGGTGCATGGAAATCTCATTCTAAACTGCTTTTGTACCTGACGACTAACCTAAAATGTCTAAATCTGCACCATCAGCAGCAAAAAATATCTTTTTTAAATATTTTTTTGTGCACAGAAGTGGACTATTCTAGACGTACGGATGTAAATATGTAATAAAATATTATGTTTCTATGTGCCCCAAAAAAGGGAAAACGTGCAAAAAACTCGTTAGCCAAGTCCCACTTTCCATAAACCCTCAAACCCTTGTATTACAGCACAGAATTACATTTCTACAGTGTGTATGAACCAAATATGTATGTGACGAAGCAGAGTTGTTTCATTGTGTAGGTTAGCAAAAGTTATTATTTTTATGGTATGGCTATTATAAATTATATAACATTAATAATTGATATTTATTAACAGTAGTTATACATAAAAAATACACATAATTCTGTTTTCATTGAAATTGTATCAATCAGGTAGTCAACAAAATGCAATTCATAAAAATTAATTTCAAACGAACTATGCGTCAGATGTATGAAGAAAACCTTGCACGCGATGCAAAGGTAATGAAGGTTTGTACAGTACTTCTTTTTAGAACTAATAAATAAAATAATACATTTCAAATATGGCCTCTGTCTGTCTGACCCAGACATACTTGATCATAGAAGTATATCTTAGTTCGTCACTCATGTAAAATATCTTTGCAAAACTAAAAAATAGGAACACAAAGTAAGTTATGGTGAGAATAAAAGTGATAAAAACCCTCCACTGTCCAGCAAATAGAAACACCAAGTTATGAGCACAGTCACATATCTCAGTCAGGTCTACAAACCTGCTTTTCCCATAATCCCTCAGCATGCAATGCTTCCCCTGCAGCCAGGGATTCTGGGTAAAGACAAGCAAATGAGCACTACTGTACTGTGTAGGATCAGACTAATTTATACAGGAATTGATACAACTCTGTTATAGTAATAATAATAATAATACAGAGTAAATCACTTCTATGTATGAGAATAGTACTAGAATAGCAGTTTCCTAAAATGTTATTTGATTGATCTGACTTACCTGAAAGAGAATAACAAAAGCCAGACGAACAGCTAAAACTGTCCAGTACTGCTTGGAAAAATCATATTGATTTGGGGACCATGGAGGTTCTCTGTAATCCTTGTATCTGTACAGAAAGAAAATGAAATCAAATGCAGTTACAGATGGATGGTTTGCATATGAATCCTATATATTTTCTTAAGAACAGACTTGGCCATGTCACTAAGACGTTGTACCCTACAGACAGACAGTATTCCATGTTAGAAGATACCTTATGGTCTCATACAAGTGAATGGGCCCTAAGACCCCATATTTACTAAGCCATGTTTATAGGTTGGAGTAGCATGGCTTAGTATAATGGCCCTTTATCCATTATTTATTTATCTTCTACTTTGCTCGGCTAAATACCAGCTCTACCTTTCTACGGGGAGACTGATGAATAATACTTATTGTATGTGCCACTACATGTAAAAAGATACAAAGACTATACTGTACATGTATTCATTAATAGTACTTGTACATGAAAGGAAGACAAACAAACCCATATTACCCATTCCTACAAAGCACATGAATAGCATGCTAACCCCAAATAGGTTGCTATCCAGATCGATCCATTTGGAAGTGTACCTGGGAGGTGATACGGAAACACATTGCTGTCAAAATAACACATGCACTTGCAAGCCTGGTCATCACTACTGACCAGATTTACTAAATGGGGGTCAGCCATACGGTACCTTAGAGCCCATTTGAATACCGCTTTGTAAATATGGCCCCAACTCTTTAGAGGATCCAAAACACACACTTGAAATGTAGAGAGTGCCTTACCAAAGGGTTAGAGAGAACCATTATAGATGACGTCATGGGGACTTTTATTTCAACTCAATACACTGCAACACTGCGAAGGTACTTCCATTGTGTCTTGCCTTAGAGTCATATTAGAAGAAACGCCTACATTTCAATAAAAATGCCAATAATCTAGAAAGGGTGTGTATTGAACACTTGAGGCATTAAAGAAAACATGTAATATTGTTTTTCAAAAATAATAAAGAAATCCCTCACTGCTACCGAGTTGCCGGGAAGGTCTCCTGCTGGCGTTAAGAGGAGGGTGGAATCAAGGCAGGTTGGCACTTCCCCCTTAGACATTTGAAACCATGGGGATAGGTGGAGTTTTCAGGCCCCTCTATTGGGTTGGTCAGGGTAGCAGGAGAGGGCCTCTAAGGGGCAGCAGAGGCTTTGTGAATTCACTCAATGCTGTGCTGAAAGTTTCCAGTAGTCCCTTGTGGTGGCTGGGGGTGCGAGTACTATGCAGAGAAAAGTCCGAGTAGGGTTCCAGAGGGGGCTGTCCCAAGCCTGTCTGTAAAAAATGTTGTGCACTGATTTCCTTACAGTTTGCACATCTCTATGCAATTATTTGAATAATTTTATTCAGCTAACGGCAGGGATACGCGAGGGTTTGAGAGTCTGGAGGGAATTTGAAGCCATAAAATGGTGTAACCCTGTGGAGGGGATGGGCAGTGTCTAATAAAGAGCATCAGTATTCCACTGATGCAGCGCGGTCGGGGCTTAGAGGAATGGTCAGCGGCCTAGGTGGTGTCACCCCAGATAAGGAATCTGATCTTTCTTCACACTTGTTACATTAGCTGAGATATTGGGTGATCATGTGACCGATTGGGAAGTGCTATGGGGTGGTTGAGTCCCGGGAGTTCCTAGCTGTATTACTGACTCCTTAACCCACATGCAGTTTATGCAATTCAGGAAGCTGGCCGCAGGAGCAGATCGGTGCTGTCACCAGTGCCCATTGGCGCTTTAAGATTTGGAAGTGGACACACAGATACCCAACAAGTTCTGAGAAACCCCAAGCATTACCACATTATATATATGTATATGTGTCAAAAGGAGTGCTAGTGGGCGTGGCTAAATGTATACAACAAAAGAACAAACAAAGATGCAAAATGCACCGTGGGTTAAAAAGTTAAAACTTTGCCTGGTTTCTGAACTTGGGTGAAAGTTTCACAGATCTCTACTAGCAATGGTGGTATATATATTGGAGTTGCAGAGGCAATGCATGGCAGGTACTGTACTTTGGTGCAAAGGAAACTGGTGGGTATATCTTTTTTTCTTGGATTGATGGGATTTGAGGATCCCGCAAAGGCAGGTCGAGTGAGAATAATATAACTGAAGATCTTAGAAAATGTAACTATGATGTGGTGAAGACTATCAAAGATAACAAACGTTTAAAGAAGATGAAGCTGCAACTTATAATTGGAAAGAAGCAAATCATCACACTAAAAGTGAGTTTAACAATAAAAACCGGCCACTTTTCATAAAGAAGGTTGAGGACCTCTACAAGGCATTGTACAAGAATACAGTTAACACAGGTGTCAAGGATCAAAGGAGATTCCATAGGAAGAGTCTGTAATATTGGATCAATAGGGCTGTTCGTAGATAGCTGGAACCAGGAGATCAGATCTGCGGTGCGATGTAGGCAGAGAGTTCAGGAAGGAGCAGACAGATGGGGTAGTCAGACGATCCAAGGTCAGGGTAAGTGGTAAACAGAAGAGGAGTCAAGCAAGCCAAAGGTCAGAGCAGGGAGCAAGCAGTAGAGTAATAGGACAAGACAGAATTGATACCAGGTTTACGCAAGAGCCGGCAGCAAGCCTGGGAGCTTCAAGGCAGCAGTGACACAGGGAAGCAAGCTTGTTGTGATACACTGAAGGACAGGACAGGTACCTTTTTTATAGGCTGTGGGAAGTCAGGTGATGTAGTCAGTATGGCTGTCTAACGAGTTTCTGTGTGTGGGTCCATACAACAGGACATAATCAAACAGATGAAGAGGGAGAAGAAACCACCACTGATGAATCATGCGTTTCAGAAGAAGTAGCCAAGGCAATGAAATCCATGAAGAATAGAAAGGCCACAGGGCAGGATGGAATAACTACTGAACTCTTGAAAGAAGTGAGGTAGGAAATAGAGAAAATAGAGAAAATCCTGGCAGAGCACTTTACAAGTTGCTTAAGAAACAGGACAATTCCAGTAAAGTGAAACAATGCCATAGTTATATATGCATTCCAACCACTTTACTCAACAACAGTCTAATGTAACAGAATTGAGACAATTGGAAAATATTGGCTAGTGTACGATCAGAGAGTAGATGGTGCTATCTGTATGCCATCCACTTTACCCAACACTGGTGCAATGTAATAGTGTTAAGTCAATCTGGCACTGCTTGGTTGGTATGTTATCATAAAGTAGAAACTGGGTAGAGAGAGGTATGATTGTCCTTTGTATACGCGACCAGTAATATATTTAATACCATTATAATTAAATTAATATTATATTGAATATATTATAGCTATTAATGCCTTTCTTGATTCACTGCAGGATGAAGGTCTATCCGAGCATTTTCCAGATACTATGGTTGCAAGCTTCTCTTCTGCACATTGCTCCAACAAATTCTCTGATTTTATCCTCCCATCTTACTTAGTCATCATCTGGCTCATTCCCTCGGAATTTCGTTGGGTACCATTTATGTCCAACGATGGTCATTTTTTCTTATGATATGTCCGGCCCACTGCCATTTAATTTCTTCATCCTTGTGATGATGCCACAAAATTTAGTTTGGTTTTTAACATGTGCATTATTCTTCTTGACTGTCCAGTTAATACCCAGCATACACCTCTCTATACTTCTTTGAGTTATATAACGTTTCTGAATTTTCTTCGCATTTAGGGTATAAGTATATACATACTCCCTCAAATAAATATATATATATATATATATATATATATATATATACACACATACACACACACATGTATATATACACTATTTAGGGAAAAAGGGGTCAATCCCCATGAGAATGTGCACAATTGTAGGTCTGTTATGTAGATTATCACTAAATAAGAAGCACAATGTAGACAATACATTGATGTTACTGTATTATGTCAACAAGTCCCAGATTCACTGCGGGTGGTTAATGTTCATTAAACGAAAAATAGGAGTTTTTCCTTCGTAGCTCGTAAATGTGGTAAACTGTTATAATCTAATCTGAAACATTAAGATTACTATAAACTTTGAGTTCAAATTATGATTCATGGTGTGTGTTCAAAATCTCCTCTTTCTGCTGAAATGCGCGTCCAAAGAAGAGAACGTCACTGTCTGATTGCATATAAAGTTTTTGGAAAGACAGATCGCGCTATGTAGCTTTGTTTCCTCCCATATGTACACCATGGTTACCCTGACGAGATAAGCCTGGAGGGATATCCACAATATACAGCTACTACCTGGGGTGGCAGCCCAATCTGCCAACTGCATACTTACCACTTACATCTTGTGAGTAGATAGACCGACAGAGCCAAGATATTGTCATTATTATTTCATCAGAGTCTCAACGTCTGCACTTATATTTGCACTGTTTTCTGTTTTTATTTCCCTATATTTTGCTCCTCCTGGATTGTTTGAAATACATCTTTCTACTTGGAACCCTGGAAACAGGTTCTACCAGAGGGTTTGAGCAGGGTTTATTATTTGAGCACTAATATCAATTTTTATTGCACTTGCACGTATCACTATTGTATGTATTTAAGTTGTTAGCGCCTTATATTCACTTATTCACAATATTTGTGGATAAGGCCTTTGCTCAGTGGATCAATATTCCTCTCCAGAGGAAGGACGTACCCCGTGGTATCTCTTCCATTGATGGTAGACCGATGGGATCAGGAGTCATATCACAAGAGACGGTTCAATCAGGGCTACGGTTGGTGTTTTGCACCACAAACTAGTCCAGTTGAATGTCATCAATTCCCCAGACATCGATGGGGTTCTGGGGCTTCACTGGCTACGCACTCACAATCCCCAGATTGACTGGATTTCTGGACAGATAAGAACTTGGGAGTCTGCCTGTCATGGCAAATGTCTTTCACCCTGTCATCCAGTGGGTTCTCTTCTACTGCCTGCACTGGAGGACTTACCTAGTCTCCCGGCCTGTTACTCTGATCTGTGGCGTGTCTTCGACAAGGGACAGGCTGAAGAATTACCTGTGCATCGACCGTTTGATTGTGCGATCGTTCTCTATCCTGGGATGACTCCTCCTCGTGGACGTTCATATCCTCTTTCTGAACCGGAAACCAAGGCGATGAGAACATACATTGAAACCTTGCTTTAGGTTCTCATAATTCGCAAATCCTGTTCTCCTGCTGGTGCAGGTTTTTTCTTTGTGGCAAAGAAGGACGGGTCATTGAGACCTTGTATTGATTACCAGGGTTTGAATATAATTACTGTCGAGAACCGGTATCCTCTTCCTCTGATCACCGAACTCTTTGATCGTCTACGTGGGCAACAGTTTTGACCAAGCTCAATTTAAGAGGGGCCTATAACCGTATAAGGATAAAGCAGGGTGACGAGTGGAAAATCGCTTTCAACACATGCGATGGTCACTACGAGTACTTGCTGATGCCCTTCCGCCTATGCAATGCACCCGCAGTGTTCCAGTTTTTGTGAACAAAATTTTCAGTGACATGTTAGACACCTCAGTTATTGTATACCTTGATGATATCCTCATCTATTCTAAAACCCTGGAACAACAGCATCAGCAGGTGAGGGTGGTCCTTAAATGCCTTCTAGAGAACAACCTCTTCGCTAAATTCGAGAAGTGCGAATTTGAGAAATCCTGTCTTTCCTTTCTCGGATACATTATCTCTGCCCAGGGCCTAGAAATGGATCCTGCCAAGGTTGCTGCTATTCTGGACTGGCCAGTACCGAAGGGTTTAAAAGCCATCCAGAGATTCCTGGGCTTCAAAAATTTTTACAGGCGTTTTATTTTGGATTTTTCCAAAATCGTTGCACCCATCACAGCCATAACAAAAAAAATAGGCAGATCACACGAACTGGTCTCCGCAGGACCAGGCGGCTTTTCTGAAGCTCAAGAAACTCTTTTTCTCTGCACCCATCCTGAAACACCCCGATCCTCGTCATCCTTTTATAGTCAAAGTGGATGTCTCTGACCTTGGAGCAGGCGCAGTCCTGTCACAGGGAAGTGAGTTTCAGGGTCGGTTACACCCTTGTTCCTTCTTCTCTAAGAAGTTTTCTCCTGCAGAACACAACTACGATGTCAGCAATCGTGAACTTCTAGACAAGGGTCCCATCATCCCCTCATCTAAGATTGTGTCCGCTATTACGATTCGTCATCGTACTCAAAAAGCCCAGACCAAGGTCCCAGCTAGAATAACCATTCCCCCATCCAGACTTTTCATTCCCCCTCTCCTTTGGCAGGAGGTTCTTCGATGGGGACATGAATCCAAACTCCCAGGCCACCCGGGGGTTCGGAAAACATGTGAGCTCCTGGAGAGGACCTTTTGGTGGCTAGAATTAAAAACAGAGATACAGGACTTCGTCTCGGCCTGCAGTGTATGCGCCCGAACTAAGGTTCCTCGAACACTTCCTTGTGGACTTCTGCAGCCACTGCCTATACCCTCCAGTCCTTGGACGCACCTGACTACTCTTTGCCTGCCACCTACCTCGGCCTCGGAATTGGACCTGATTACCCCTGCATCTCAGGCCAAGGTCAGTGTATTACTCCCTACCTCTGCCTGGCGAGTCCGTATCCTGTTTTGCAGTCAGCAAAGTTATAGTTTCTGGCTGACCCCTTCCTCTGCTTTATTTCTATCTCTCGCTTTGTTTCTTGCTGATCGTTCCCCTGCTTGCATTGTCTCTGTCTCTGTTTCTTCCTGATCGTTCCCCTGCTTGCATTGTCTCTGTCTCTGTTTCTTGCTAATCGTTCCCCTGCTTGCATTGTCTCTGTCTCTGTTTCTTGCTGACCTTTCCCCTGCTTGCATTGTCTCTGTCTCTGTTTTTTGCTAATCGTTCCCCTGCTTGCATTGTCTCTGTCTCTGTTTCTTGCTGATCTTTCCCCTGCTTGCATTGTCTCTGTCTCTGTTTCTTGCTAATCGTTCCCCTGCTTGCATTGTCTCTGTCTCTGTTTCTTGCTAATCGTTCCCCTGCTTGCATTGTCTCTGTCTCTGTTTCTTGCTAATCGTTCCCCTGCTTGCATTGTCTCTGTCTCTGTTTCTTGCTAATCGTTCCCCTGCTTGCATTGTCTCTGTCTCTGTTTCTTGCTAATCGTTCCCCTGCTTGCATTCTCTCTCTCTGTTTCTTGCTGATCTTTCCCCTGCTTGCATTCTCTCTCTCTGTTTCTTGCTGATCGTTCCCCTGCTTGCATTCTCTCTCTCTGTTTCTTGCTGATCTTTCCCCTGCTTGCATTCTCTCTCTCTGTTTCTTGCTGATCTTTCCCCTGCGTGCATTGTCTCTCTTTGTTTCTTGCTGATCTTTCCCCTGCGTGCATTGTCTGGGGGTCATGCACTAAGCTCCGTTAAGTCGTTTTTAGAGCGCAAAGTGCTCTTAGAACGTGATGTTGCACTGAACACGATGCACTAAGCCAGGGGGGCGCAAACCTCGCAGCGTCATTTTGATGCCGCGTTGCCATGGCGCCGCAGGGAGGAAGCCGCCGGAGCCACGGTAAGTTAGGTTTACAGAGGCCCTGCAGCTCCCCCGGCACTTAATTTAAGTGCCTTCGGGAAGCGCGCGGGGCCTCTGTAAACCCCGCGCCCCCCGTCGGCAGTGTCGCGCCCCCCCTGGGGGTCGCGCCCCACAGTTTGCGCACCGCTGCACTAAGCCACGCAAACAGGCACTTTGCGCTCTAAAACTGACTTTTTTCAGGAACTTTGCTCGTTCGTTACCCTGTTTGCGTTAAATTCTGCCCTTAAGCGGGATGCACTAAGCTACGTAACCTTAGCGTACGCGAAAGTTGCATTCAACAGAACACGTCAGCTCAAGGTAGACGCAAAAAAAAGCTGGACTTTGAAAAATTTATTGCTTTACATTTTTGCATGCGCAACACCCATACAACAGGCCACGGGTGTCCCCGACGGAGGCCGGGGGTCGCACGGGTGTCCCCGGCTGACCCCGCGGCTGTCCCGGGGTCCCCGCGGGCCTACGGTACCAATGTTGTGCCTACAAAAATACTAAACATTATTTCTAACTAAATACACCCCCCTAACACATACAGTACAATAATGTGCAAAATTACTATTATCCAGATATGGATAATAGATTATTTGCCCATTATTAAACACTGCATTAGCATACCTAAATAAAGTAAATAAAAACAGTAGCCAGCTAATCCAATGAATACAAGCAGTAACAACATCAACAATGAATTAATTAAACCATTAACCAATGAAACCAATTAATTCCTAAACCAACTCAAAATGAATAGTAACACTAACCAATCAAACCAATGAATTACTACAACATTAATGAATGTAAACATTAAAAGACAAATAAATAAATTCAAACAATATCTGGAATAACCATAAAACGCATTAGCTAACATAATACAACATTAACTACAAACGAACACCAATCGCAAACATTTTATTACCATTAAGCAGGAAAAAAACAAACAATGACATCCACATAAGAAATTGAAATGAAAAAAACCAACAGCAATACCAAGCCACAAATGCCCCCCAAATATTGTCATAATAATGTATTCATCTGTACCCTAAAGTGGTACAGATTAATATATTATCAGTCAATGTGCCTCCCCCAAAAAATCAAAAAATACATCCAATGAATAAACCTGTAAAAAGAGACATTTACAAACATTCAATATATTACTTACCATTAGAAGCGGTGGCCCTCCGACTCCCGGGGTAACAGGAAGCTCACGTACCTTGAAGGCCTCCAACAGCATCTGATGCCATCCGCCATGAAGATCCGGATCAGGTACCCAAATCTTCTTTTTTCTTTCTTTAATCACCTTCTTCTATCTTCATCTGTCACCATTTCTTTATCTTCTTTATCTTCTATCTTCATCTGTCAATCCCAAAAAACCCCATGGTAAATCCCAACCGATGTTGTCTCGTCGTCTTCTTGGGCTCAAATGAGGCGTCACGGCCTTAAATAGGGCTTGTGACGTCACATTTAGCCTCAAAATGGTTAACAGCTCCCTGATTGGCTGTTCAAACCATGTTCCGACTTTAATTTTTTTTTTTTACATGACGTTACTTAAAGGGAATGATGCCAGCCAATCAGACCGTTACCGGGACATTGAAATTCTGCAGGGGATACCGGCACCCCATAACGGGGCCTATATCTCCTGAAATAGGGGGTCCTCGGACCTGAAACCAATGCTGTTCAGCTCCGGAGACCCCCTGCTCATGTACACTATTATTCAAATGTATTTATTTAGTGTACGATCGCCTGTATGGAGATGGCAAATCTCCATGCAAATGTTACATGTGGCTTTTTTTTCTATCAGCTAGCGTATGTGAAGTTTAAGAACGCTAGCAGGGGGAAAAAAGCAACACGTACGCTGTGGGTGTTTTGAGCACGTACGTTAAAAAATGGGCTCAAGGCCTTAGTGAATCGCGTCCCCGGCCTCACTTTTTAACGGATGTGCTTTTTTTGAACATCAGAACGCAAACTCATTGAGCTTAGTGCATAGCCCCCTCTGTCTCTTGCTTTTTTCCCTTTGGTTTTGTAAGTGCAGAGCATACAGCCTTGTTCCACTTCCGTCCATACCCTTCCCCTACCAAAGCAAAATGGTGGCAGGGGAAGGTAATATGCAGAGGGAAATACCACAAGAATAGATGCGATCCGAGCGGTGAGTTTTGGATCTCCGATGTAGTTATGGTCACATAGTCCGGAATAATGTTAGCGATAATAACAAGTGTTCCCAGGACCTGGATCGGGGACCCAGAAACTCATTCTATTCTTGGGTTTTGGCTTCCACGCTCACGAACGTACTTATCCTTAATAAGACGTATTACTAGATTTTCCCTCAAGTACAAAACACTGCGGAATCAAACCCCAGGCTAGAGAACGTCTTAATTGTAATGTCACATTTTAAGCGGTTTAGTCATGAGATTCAGAATGCAGGATACATTGATTCTTCTTCAGATCCAATTGGATGACTGACTACATATGCATGTCCCATTGATACTATACAATTTGCTCAAGGGAAACCCTTCAGCATAGCATCTGTTTCTTCAGTTTTACACCACTTTACTTTCTCGTCAACCAGATCTAGCCTGATTGATGCCTTTGTTAGCTGTTACTGGAAAGATGTTGCAGAGCCTTTTGTATATGTTGAAAACATGATAGCTATAAGAATTCATTGCATCCTGAGGCTATCATTGAATGTGTTTGTGCTCATCTGATCCTTGTGTTTCTTTCCTCCCACATGTTCATTGACATGTTGACATTATACTTGTAGAGCTTATAATGTCATTATATAGTGTATCATTCAAATCAAGTAATTAGCCATGCTTATTATTGTAACATTAGGATCAATTGATCCAAGCTCAAATTAAAATGTTTTAAGGCAAATAAAAGCGTGCAATTCTCTTTTAATATTTCTATTTACAGATGCATGAAATGGAAGAGACTTGTTAATCACATTGCTTACAGTTTATGCAGAGCATTATCCAAGGAGGTCTGCATTAACCCAGACTTGACTGGGGTGTCTGACGCTAAGAAAGGGGACATACTGTAATAATGATGCACAGAAAAGATACTTCCAGTTATATTATGTGTCACTCATTTCCTATCTCTTTCCCCCAATCTATATCATACAGTATTTGGAATCTGACACATGGAGGGCAAAGTACAACGATGTATATAGCACCAATGTAAAGGAAACAATAACTGTTATGTGACTTTGATTCGTGAACGTATAACATGATTCACAATTTATGAAATGTCCTGCTTTGTGTTATATAGAGAACATAAAAACATGTCTCTGAGAGATCATATAGAAATTATGTCATGGTTTTTTCGAAACAGATACTAAAAAGGAGTTAGAAAATAACATAAAAACTGACATAACCGGCGTGAATTTAATTGTGCCCCTGAGCAGAAGCTATAGATTTACAGGACAGTTCTTGTCTAAATTAGATGTCATTCAATGTACAGTACAGTACGGTATCTCAGCCACAGGTATACTTAATTCTTCATCTCGGAAAACATGACAGGTGCTAATAATGTTTAAACATATTGCAAAATGTAGAGACATCGGTCTTCACAAAGTAAATGTAACATGTATTGTGCATCCTGTACAGTATACAGTGTATATTTATAGGATTTGTTAGCACTTTCATGTAGGGAATTTTTATGCTTCACCATACAGTATAGAAAAAGTCTTGAAAAGTTGAAACCATCGAGCAATACAGTTCATACAACTTTTTATATCATTCCATTTCTGCCCAAATCATTCATCATTAATAAACCCGGCAGCAACGGATTCACATCACAGAAAAGTTTGTTCAGTAGGAAAGCCAAATGGAACTAAAGTAGCACATGGAAAAAATACAGTGTGCGCAGGATGAAAAGATGCTAATAGTCTCCCTGGTATTATACCTCAATCACCAGCCCTGCGCGGTCCATAGTAGTGAACGGTCATTTATCTCGTGAGGTCATTAGTGATTTAAAAAGAAAAGAAATCTGCTTGTTCCCTATGTAGTTTTCCAGATTAAAAATAAAATAAAACGTCAGTATGTGCCTTTGCCCTGGAGGACTTGAGTCAGATTCAGTGTATTATTTCACTGCTACGCTTCAAAGCAATTTAATTAAAGTAGGTGTGCAGAACAGGTCCCTTGTTTTGTAGCAACCGGCGAGGCGTGTCTCATGGAAGAATTGAGATTTCCTGATAATTATAGGAGTATAGTGTATGCATATTCCATCACTCCAGATCTCGTCATAATTATGGTCATGTCAGTAACACAATGTGTGCTCTGGTGTTACTTAAAATTATATTAAAGGGTATTACAAAATGGTTTTATTGCCGTCAGTAGCTGAAAGAAGCTGCTTGAGTGAAACAAAGTCATCTGCTTGTGTTTATAAGAGGAAATCAACACAAAATGTAGTAATCTCATGCATAGAAGCACAGGGCCGCGAAGAGGGGGGGTTAGCCGGGGCTGGTGTCCCGGGCCTGCTGGCTGGGGTCCCCGGACGGCCAGCGCTGCAAATTTCCCTTGACCTCTGGCCAGGCCCTGCTGCCGGTAGCGGCCTGGCCCAGACTCTAAGCTGCCTGCAGGACCTTTCCTCTCTCTGTCCCACGCTGCCGAGCTTCCACTGCCGGCGTGCGACGGGCTCTCTGATGTCATTGTGCCGGAAGCAAGCTTGGCCCAGCTTTCGGTGCACCGCGCAGTCACGTGAGAGCCCCGTCACGCGCCGGCAGTGGATGCTTGACGGCGTGGGACAGAGAGAGGAAAGGTCCTGCAGGCAGCTGAGAGTCGGGGCCCAGCCGCGACCGGCAGCAGGGCCTGGCCAGAGGTCGGGGAAATTCGCAGTGCTAGCCGGCTGGTCCCCCCAGCCAGCGGACCCCCGCAGACACCGGGCCTGGCCAGAGGTCGGGGAAATTCGCAGTGCTAGCCGGCTGCCCCCCCCAGCCAGCGGACCCCCACAGACACCGGGCCTGGCCAGAGGTCGGGGAAATTCGCAGTGCTAGCCGGCTGGTCCCCCCAGCCAGCGGACCCCCGCAGACACCGGGCCTGGCCAGAGGTCGGGGAAATTCGCAGTGCTAGCCGGCTGGTCCCCCCAGCCAGCGGACCCCCGCAGACACCGGGCCTGGCCAGAGGTCGGGGAAATTCGCAGTGCTAGCCCGCTGGTCCCCCCAGCCAGCGGACTCCCGCAGACACCGGGCCTGGCCAGAGGTCGGGGAAATTCGCAGTGCTAGCCGGCTGCCCCCCCCCAGCCAGCGAACCCCCACAGACACCGGGCCTGGCCAGAGGTCGGGGAAATTCGCAGTGCTAGCCCGCTGGTCCCCCCAGCCAGCGGACTCTCGCAGACACCGGGCCTGGCCTGACCCAAGGTAAGTCTGTATTTTTATATATATTGGGGGGCTTGAAGGTATTTTTATATGTATTGGGGGGCTTGGGGGAATTTTTTATATAGGTTGGGGAGGGTTGTTTTTTTTATATTTTTTTATATGATATATATATATAGATAGATAGATAGATAGATAGATAGATAGTGAGTATCTATATATATATATATGAGGTTATATGTATTTTTTTATATATGTATTAGGTAGGTGTTTTTTTTATGCATTTGGCGGGGTGGGGGAGGTTGTTTATATTTGGAAGGTTGGGATTTCTTTGTATGTATTTGGGGGTGGGAAGTTTTTTGGTTTATATCTGGTGGGGGGAATTGTGTGAGGGGGAGGGAATGAGTGAGCGTGGAGTAATTGACGGAGGGAGAGGAGAGAGGGGGTGAGTGAGGTTAAGAGGGAGTAAGAGTGAGACGCAGGGGAGAGAAATACATGGGAAGAGAGGGGGAGGAGAAAGGGGGCTCGTGAGGTGTGAAATGGGGGTACGGCTAGCAATACCGTCGACACAGGGGGGGCGCTGCTTAAAATGTTTGTCCTGTGCCCCACGATTTCTGTTGGCGGCCCTGTAGAAGCATATATACTTCTCTCATTCGCAGTCTAACATGGGACTTTGTGTGTGTGTCTGGGGGCTCAAACAGAAAGCGGGGGGCTCAAACAGAAAGCGGGGGGCTCAAACAGAAAGCGGGGGGCTCAAACAGAAAGCGGGGGGCTGAAACAGAAAGCGGGGGGCTGAAACAGAAAGCAGGGGCTCAAACAGAAAGCGGGGGGCTCAAACAGAAAGCGGGGGGCTCAAACAGAAAGCGGGGGGCTCAAACAGAAAGCGGGGGGCTCAAACAGAAAGCGGGGGCTCAAACAGAAAGCGGGGGCTGAAACAGAAAGCAGGGGGCTCAAACAGAAAGCGGGGGCTGAAACAGAAAGCGGGGGGCTCAAACAGAAAGCGGGGGCTCAAACAGAAAGCGGGGGGCTCAAACAGAAAGCGGGGGGCTCAAACAGAAAGCGGGGGGCTCAAACAGAAAGCGGGGGGCTCAAACAGAAAGCGGGGGCTGAAACAGAAAGCGGGGGGCTCAAACAGAAAGCAGGGGCTCAAACAGAAAGCGGGGGGCTCAAACAGAAAGCGGGGGCTCAAACAGAAAGCGGGGGGCTGAAACAAAAAGCGGGGGGCTGAAACAGAAAGCGGGGGCTGAAACAGAAAGCGGGGAGCTGAAACAGAAAGCGGGGGGGCTCAAACATAAAGCCGGGGCTCAAACAGAAAGTGGGGGGCTCAAACAGAAAGCGGGGGGCTCAAACAGAAAGCGGGGGGCTCAAACAGAAAGCGGGGGGGCTGAAACAGAAAGCGGGGGGGGCTGAAACAGAAAGCGGGGGGCCTGAAACAGAAAGCGGGGGGCCTGAAACAGAAAGCGGGGGGCCTGAAACAGAAAGCGGGGGGCCTGAAACAGAAAGCGGGGGCTCAAACAGAAAGCGGGGGGCTCAAACAGAAAGCGGGGGGGCTGAAACAGAAAGCGGGGGGCCTGAAACAGAAAGCGGGGGGCTCAAACAGAAATCGGGGGCCCTGAAACAGAAATCGGGGGCTCAAACAGAAAGTGGGGGCTCAAACAGAAAGCGGGGGCTCAAACAGAAAGCGGGGGCTGAAACAGAATATTTTTATATATATTTTTTGTTTTACTAAGGAACTTATTACAAAGTGAATTTAATTATGGCTTCTGCCAGTTTTAATTGCACTAAGAAGCACAGAGAGCACAAATGCTTAATTAATGTACAGTAACCCTCAGGCACTCTCACATATTTCCCATGTTCCCTTGCAGTTCTGTCCTTGCTTGTTCCTTTTCTTGCACTAGTGGGGGATGTTCGTTCCACAAGATGTGAGACCCGAGGTGGCAGTGTAGGGACCGGACACAGGGGAGTTTACCTTCACTTGGCTAGCAGACGTAAATCATTTTTTGATAAAAAAGATGCAAACAAATCAAAATAAGCCCTTCTCAGCGCTATATATATATATATATATATACACATACACACACACACACACACACACACACACACACACACACACACACACACACACACACACACACACACACACACACACACACAGTTGTATGAAAAAGAAAGAACACCCTCTTTGAATTATATGGTTTTACATTTCAGGACATCATAACAATCATCTGTTCCTTAGCAGGTCTAAAAATTAGGTAAATACAACCTCAGATGAACAACAACACATGACATATTAAGCGCTATGTACATTAATGGCGCTACAGTATATAAATAAAGACATACAATACAATACATATTACACTGTGTCATGATTTATTTAACAAAAATAAAGCCAAAATGGAGAAGCCATGTGTGAAAAACCAAGTACACCCTTAGTGCTTCCATAGGAATTAAGATACTAAGTAGCAGACAGGTGCTGCTAATCAAATGCCATTGATTAATTGATCATTAGCAAGTGTGACCACCTCTATAAAAGCCAAAGTTTTAGCAGTTTGCTGGTCTGGAGCATTCAGGTGTGTGTTAACACAAAGCCAAGGAGGAAAGACATCAGCAATGATCTTAGAGAAGCAATTATTGCTACCCATCAATCTCGGAAGGGTTATAAGGCCATTTCCAAACAATTTAAAGTCCATCATTCTACAGTGAGAAAGATTATTCAAAAGTGGAAAACATTTAAGACAATTTCCAATCTTCCCAGAATTGGACATCCCAGCAAATTCACCCCAAGGTCAGACCGTGCAATGCTCAGAGAAATTGCAGTGTTATATCTCAGACTCTACAGGTCTCAGTTAGCATGTTAAATGTTAAAGTTCATGACAGTACAATTAGAAAAACACTGGACAAGTATGGTTTGTTTGGAAGGGTTGGCAGGAGAAAGCCTCTTCTCTCTAAAAGATTTACTCAGTGGCCTTAAGCAGTGAGTATTTTGGTATGTCCCTTGATGTGCAAGTCCTGTTTAAAAGATTTACTCAGTGGCCTTAAGCAGTGAATATTTTGGTATGTCCCTTGATGTGCAAGTCCTGTTTAAAAGATTTACTCAGTGGCCTTAAGCAGTGAATATTTTGGTATTTTTGAATATCAAAAGGTGTTTTTTTTCCCCCCCTTAACTCTGTGCTGTTAATTGACCAACTGGGACAAGCTGATTGATTGGGGAGGGGGAGGGTCATGTGACTGTTTTAGATGTATAAAACAAACACCTCTCCTGCAATTTGCAGGAACTGCAATTGGCATTAGACAGTGAGGCATTTAAAGTGAGCTTTTTAAGTGATAAATATAGTTAGACTATAGTTTAACTAGAGGTGACTGGGGACTGCATCTTTCTGCAAACTTTTTTACTCACGACAACAAATGGTAAGCTATTCAGATCACACTATTATCCCATTCTTGTTAACCTGCATATTTTAACCCCCCACCCCGTTACAACTTCTTTCACTGCAGCCTCTCCCAAAACTGACCGCACAAAACACTGAAACCCTGAACTGACTCTAGCATTGCAATACAGCTAAACATTTGACAAGGAACAGGCACACCCCTGCTGTTTAGTCTGCACACACTCACTTTGTTCACAACAGCTCCTTGCAGCACTGCCTACCTCTGGCATAATGAACCTGCTCTGTATCTTAACATTTTTCTTTCTCCTGGCCTCATGGAGATGTTACTCTCTCTATACACTACAAACTCCTCCATCCTGGCCCACACCCAACATCACCATACACCCTGGACTACTCAAAAGCCTTGCACTATCTACTGAATGTTGGTGGAGAACTCTAAAAAGCAGCACACCAACCACTGCTCACTCTAATGGCAAACACCCCAAATTTACAACTTGCAAACAACTACCCAAATTTCTGCTCATACTATTACTCTCTTTAGCAGGTGATATTGAACCTAACCCAGGTCCTCCCATTTCAAATCTGTCCCATGCCCCTGAGAATTCCACCTTTAAATTCCAAAAAGGCCTATCTGTCGCCCATATAAATATCCGGAGCCTGCTGCCCAAACTGGACGAACTAAGGGCATGGTGCCTTATGCATAAACTCAAAGCCATCATTCTTACAGAAACATGGCTATCCCCTGAAACCCCTGATGCAAATATCGCCATTCAGGGATACTCCATTTTTAGGAGAGATAGGTCAAAGAGAGGAGGAGGGGTGTTATTTTATATTGCAGACACATTACAATTTACACTGTTAAATTGCCCACCAAGTCCACCCTCTTTTGAAATTCTAGTTGGCAAAATCTGCCTCCCCTTTTCTAAGCCCATCTTGCTTGCTGGCATCTACCGCCCCCCTAAAGCCCCTCTACAATCCTTGACTGATATCACCCAATTTCTTGGCTCCATTTCCTCTCTGAATGAGAAGAGTGAGCTGCTAGTTCTTGGGGATTTCAACTTCAAATGGCTTGACCCTAAAAACCACAAAATCCAGATACAACTCAAGTCACTTAACCTATCGCAACTCATTTCCCAACCCACACGGATAAACCTGAAATCGCATAACCATTCCTTGCTAGACTGGATTCTCTCCTCAAACCCCAGCAGAATCCAATCCTCTGGCATCCTTCCTGATATTTTCAGTGACCATGCAATAGTGTACTGTGTAAGGAAAATTAAACCGCCCCATTCAAGCCCTAAAGTTCTCCTCACTAGAACATTTAAAAACTTTAACCCACAACAGTTTCTGGATGATCTTACCAACTGCCCCTGGCACAGAATCGATTTAATTCCCGACCCTGATTCTGCACTTGACTATTTCCAATCTGAGTTCTTAAAACTCTGCGATACCCATGCTCCACTACGCAAAATAAGGGTACGGGGGGCCCACCTTCCATGGGTTACACCTGACCTTATAGCACTCTACCAGTTCAGGTATGCCTTGTGGAAAAGCTACAAGTAACTGGCACTACCAAGGATCTCAATCACTACAGATGCATGCGGAACATGTGCACAAGGCAAACAAATATTACTCTGACAATCTCCACCAGAATACATCAAACCCAGCTAACTTCTGGAAGGTTATCAATAATATATTCTAGCCTCCTAACCATCAACAACCAAGTAATATCACTAAGGGGGATATTACTGTGATAAACCCCACTGACATTGCAAATGCATTCAATGATTACTTTGTGGGGTGTGCCACTAACTTATTAGCGAAACGCAGCCCAAACCACAAACCTGAATCTCATCCTGGGAGTACCCCTATAGTCCCACCCCCTCCCAACACTGCCCACAATTTTCAATTTGGCCCAGTATCTGAAGAGGAGATTATACAAGCGCTCCTAAAACTAAAACTAAGCAGCCAATGTGGACCCGACTTACTACAATCTAGGTTCCTACGACTTGGTGCCCCAGCCATTGCCAAACCAATTGCGTCCATAGTCAACTCTATCCTGTCTGCAGGCCATATCCCTAAGACCTGGAAAACTGCCAGAGTTGTCCCAATCTTCAAAAGTGGGGACAAAAACACTGTCTCAAACTACAGGCCAATCTCACTTCTCCCAATTCTATCCAAAGTCATGGAAAAATGTGTCCACTACCAATTAAGCGATTTCTATACCAAGACAAATTTCCCTAGCCAATTCCAATCTGGGTTTCGTCCCAAACACTCCACCGTAACTACCCTGCTAAAAGTTTGCAATGAAATCCAGTGTGGAATGGAACGGGGACAACTCACTGGTGCAGTATTCCTAGATTTTGCAAAGGCTTTTGACACAGTTGATCATGCTATCCTGCTTAACAAACTCCAGAGCTCTGGAATAGGGAAGCATGCTTTAAGCTGGTTTCAGTCCTACCTATCAGGAAGATCCCAACATGTGTCCATCTCAGGCTCTAACTCCAACCCCCTGGATATCACCTGTGGTGTCCCGCAAGGCTCTGTTCTGGGCCCCCTACTCTTCTCAGTGTTCATTAATGATCTTCCCACAGCTTGTAAGGAAGCCTCAATACACTTGTATGCAGATGACACAATCCTATACTGTATGCACACAGCCATAGCCTCTCTGACCTTCAACACATACTTCAGTCTGACTTTTTGAGACTCGAAAACTGGATTTCCCAAAACAAACTGTTTTTAAACACTGACAAGACTGTAACAATGGTATTTGGGACCAAGACTAAATTTGTAAAGCTCCCAGTGACTGAGCTCCTGATTAGAACCAACGCTAACACCACCCTAACCCCTGTCACAAGTTTTAAATACCTGGGCTTATGGTTTGACTCCCACTTAACAATCGGGATGCACATTGATACCCTGACAACCAAGACCTATGCCAAACTAGGGGTACTTTACAGGAACAAATCCTCCCTAAGTCTCCTGGTCAGAAAGCATATCGCACAGCAGATGCTAATGCCAATTATTGACTATGGAGACATAGTATATGGCTCGGCACCTCAAACCCACCTTAGCAAACTTGACACCCTCTACAATTCAATTTGTCGTTTTGTTCTCCAATGCAACTACAACACACATCACTGCGAAATGCTCAAAGAACTAGATTGGTCAACACTAGAGTCTAGGCGCAAAGTTCACCTTTCCTGTCTTGCCTTTAAATTCTTCATGGGCAAGCTACCCAGCTACCTGAACAAGCTCCTCACCCCTACCACTTGCAGCCCTTATCACCTGAGATCAGACTCCAAAAGACTGTTCATGGTCCCAAGGCTCAACAAAGTATCCGGACGTTCCTCCTTCTCTTACCGTGCACCCCAAAACTGGAACAACCTACCAGAGACCCTCACATCCACCACCAGTTTAAGTTCTTTCAAATCTAAGGCTGTCTCACATTTTAACCTGGTCTGTAACTGTTTCATACACTCATAATATATATTTTCTTTAACTGTGCAAGCAATGTCTTGTATATAATGTATACCCTGCTCATTAATGTAACTGTACTTGTAACCATGTATTATTTGTTTTACTCTGTGCCCAGGACATACTTGAAAACGAGAGGTAACTCTCAATGTATTACTTCCTAGTAAAAATATTTTATAAATAAATAAAAAGAACATGGCAGCACGGCATAGGTTTGCAAAGTTGAATCTGAACAAACCACAAGACTTCTGTAACAATTTCCTTTGGACAGACGAGACCAAATTGGAGATGTTTGGCCATTATGCACAGTGCCACGTTTGGCGAAAACCAAACACAGCATATCAGCACAAACACCTCATACCAACTGTCAAGCACGGTGGTGGAGGGGTGATGATTTGGGCTTGTTTTACAGCCACAGGACCTGGGAACCTTGCAGTCATTGAGTTGACCATGAACTCCTCTGTATACCAAAGTATTCTAGGGTCAAATGTGAGGCCATCTGTCCGACAGCTAAAGCTTGGCCGAAATTGGGTCATGCAACAGGACAATAATCCCAAACACACCAGCAAATCAACAACAGAATGGCTGAAAAAGAAAAGAATCAAGGAGTTGCAATGGCCCAGTCAAAGTCCAGACCTCAACCCGATTGAAATGCTGTGGCGGGACCCTAAGAGAGCTGTGCATAAACAAATGCCCACAAACCTCAATGAACGATGTGAGAGACTGATAAAGTCATACAGAAAACGATTACTTCAAGTTATTGCTGCTAAAGGTGGTTCTACAAGTTATTGAATCATAAAGTATACTTGGTTTTTCACACATAGCTTCTCCATTTTGGCTTTAATTTTGTTAAATAAATCATGACATAGTGTAATATGTCATGTGTTGTTGTTCATCTGAGGTTGTATTTATATGTCCTGATATGTAAAGCCATAGAATTCAGAGAGGGTGTACTTTCTTTTTCACACTCATAAACCAGTGAAAAAAATAATAAACCCTTACAAAGTGCTAAATTCAAAATACAAAACAATCCTATAATGAGTATTAAATATAAAGTTAATACTGACAAACTAAAATATACACTCTATTATATACTGTATACATTAAAAATAAATAATAAAATAATAAACAGTCCAAGTGTAAATGTCCAAACCCCAGAATGAGTCCTGATAGGTAATACAGGAATTATTACAGGATCCAGGGGTCCACGGCAGCTCTCAAAGGGAAGAACCACTTCCAAGGCAGAATCTATAGATACAAAAAGAAGACAGAGAGTGCACGCCCCATAGTGTGATCCTGTACATTTAATGATGGGAGGGGGTTGGTGGGGGGATTAAAAACACTTACAGAGTATAAGTGATAAACAAGCAATTTGTGACAAAATTATCACCACCGATGCAGGAACCGTCCCATGACGTGCACTCTCTGTCTTCTTTTTGTATATATATACACGGTTAGGCAGGTTGTTTTATTAGGCGCTCCTTTATTATCTTTGTTTTGTTCTTATATATATATATATATATATATATATATATATATATATATATATATATATATATATGTGTGTGTAAGGGGGTCACCCCCGGTTCCCCTGATCTTCCTTTGCCCCCTGCCTTACCCCTGTGGCAGTGGGGGAAGGGGACGGCAACTTCTCCAGGGTGGGCACCGCCATCTTGGTTGTGGCGCGAGGTTCGCGCAATGCGCAGAGGTTGGCCAGGGTAGCGGTGGCCATCGCCAGTGTGCTGGAGCTCTGGGAGGTTGCGCAGGCGCAGTTAAGCATAGCGGCGGCCATTACAGCATCGCACATGCGCAGTAAAGATCGCGCACGCGATCCCCGTAGGAAAAAGCTGTGCCAAGGACTACAATTCCCAGCAGCCTCTGGGGACTGCACTTTCACCCTGGTCACAGGCAGCATTGAAGCCAATAGAGCTGGCAGATTCTCATGCTGCAAAGAAGATACAATGTTGTGTGCAGACAGGGTTTTTGTCAGTTGGATCCAGGAAGAGATTGGGGAAGGTAGTGTACACAGCTGCAGTGCTCTGCTGTACTAGGCCAGAGAAACCCCAGGCCCCAGGTAGGCCCCACTCCCCACTAGGTTAGTGGGTAAGTTCATAGGGAAGGCCCCTAGGTTAGGGACCCTGCCCTTAGGTGCGTGTGAGGTGCAGCCTTGTCAATGTCACGGCTGTCAGTGCTGTGAGTGCTGACAAGAAGGCATAGTGTGTGTGCAGCCGTTTGCTGCAGGTACCAAGTAGGTTGCAGTGCGTTGCTGCAGGTGCTGTGAGTATTAGTTAGCAGTCAGGACCGGGAAGAGCTAGGGGAACGGATTAGGCAAGTAACCCCCTAGGCCCCAGATAGATCTTCACTCCACAGCTTGTGGTGCTACAGGGACAGGCCCTAAGTTAGGGACCCTGTCACAGTAGTACTAGTGTTAGATAGGGACACAGCGGACGCTGCGCTCCCCGAGAAGAGACTTGGGCTCTAGTCTGTGCCTAAGAGACAGAGACTATCTCCAGGGTGGGATCGCCCCTGGCGGGCCCCGTGCGAGGCAACATCGGATCAGACGGGATCATCAAGCGGCAGATCCTTTTTGAAGTTGCTTGCAGGCCCGAGTGCAGGAGCGCTCGGCAGGTATCTTCCTATGTGCACCAATGTATCCTAACATATCACAACTACACATAGTGGCAGCGCTGACCACAGGACAAAGGGGTTGGGCTGTGGACACAGTGTGGGGATACACGGTGACTGTGGAGTTACTCCCTAGGGGAATGTTATAAGTGTGTGTTATTGCCTGCATATATTAGTAAAGTGGTTATATACATTCCTGTGTATGTGGTTATTGTATATGCGGGTCCTGTGTAGGCAACCTTCTACATCCCTAGAACCCTACACAGGTGGAGGCGCTAAAACCGAGAACGTTCCAGAGGATTCACCCCAGGCTCTCACTGGCGGAGGCTCAGACCTCCTGTGAGCCTGACAGGCATACTACACCACACCTGGTAACACATAGGTTTCCACCCACACACACGGTATCTGTGAATGGGATAGAGGGAATACCCGTTACATTTGGAGGCGCTGCTGAGATAGACCTGGGGTGCCCTATTAAGTATTCTAAATTGGTTACTGTCCCAATCATCATGTCTGCGCTCACGTCGCAACAAGTGAGCGAATGGGCCTTAGAGCTCCACGAGGAGCCCAGCCACGTGGTAGCCGTAGGGAATGTTTCCACACGTGTGCCGATGAGTGGAATCTGGAAAGCCCTAAAGAAACTCCTGGGTTTAGACCAATTATGGGTGATAGACCATAAGAATGGCGTCCCTCGTTACTGGGCTGCCGTACTAATGAGGGTGGAGCAGGAGATATGCTGGGAAAATGCCCCTCTGACTTTATCAGCCCTAGGTGCCCCACCAGGAGGCTACCCTCTAATCTAAGCAAAAAGCTGCAGTGTAGTTAACAGAACTGTGATCAAAATGGAGGCTCCCTCATCTGGTGAGTCAGACCTAAAATGGCATCTCCCGCCAAATCAGGAGAGCACACGTGCTGCTGACTGCAAGCCTGCACTAAATTGTGTTGCAAAAATCTGCCCAGGACTGGCGGGAAAACCAGAGCCCCGCCCCCGCAATGTGAGTGACTCAGTGCAGAACCAGAACCACTCAGTGATAGAGCGTGCCCCTCCTTTAAATTCCACCAGGGGGAGTGAGCACATTGAGCAGCAATCAGCAACTGCTGGTCCCACTAAAGAAAGTACAGAATGCAGAGAAACACACCCTCAGTTGTATGGAGTATGGCGATCAAAAGGAGGGAAAGTATCCTATCTTGTGTGCCCATGCCTACAAAAGGACTTGAATCTGTCTGGTGGTATGGACGTTAACCACTTTAGGCTACCAATAGAATACCGAGTGGCAGTGGTGGATGAAGTGGGGTGCATAAGATGTGTTTGTAACCAGTGTGACTTCCCAGGTTGCAAACAAACCTGGGGTCCCAAGTGTGCCTGCTGCGGGGCACAGTTCCTAAAACCCATGCTGCTGTGTGCTACGGAACCCGCAGAAGAAGATGCGGCTAACCAGCCTACCTCAGCTACAGAGGGCCCGTGCGCCCTAACCGCGGTTCCAGATTCAGTTCTAATGCCGGAATCACAGATGGAACCACAGAGGACAAGTGAAGCTGAGGACAAGGAGTCGGTTGCCTCGCCTGCTGTGGGCCCATGTGCCCTACTACGGCCAGTCCGGCCTAAGATGATGGTACCGTCGGTCCTAGGCTTGGGACCTGTACCTAACAACGACAAGGGTGAGTTGACTGCCCCAGGGGTGTCGGGTGTGATCTTCCAGATGACCGCGGAGCACGGTAGCTTCTTAAGTCTGGCCACCAGGGCGAATGGCTCAATTCGGCATCGCGTCCTGGCGGAGGTGTCCCCCTTAGAAGATAGCTGTCCAGTGGTGCGAGTGGACCAGTACCCACCGCCTATCGTCCAGGTGAAGAGGAAAGACAGCAGCCAACCAGCCGTGGTGATGTGCCAGCCGGCGGACCACACACGTGAAGCTGAAGCATCAGCGACGGACCCTGCTTTGGACCCGCTGCGCCTCGATATCCCTCGGCAGCAGGCACTGGTGCGGCCGGAACCGCGGAAGAGTTCCCCGGCTGTGGCGACTCCCAGTGTGTCGGAGGGACGTCCGGAGACAGGACCGGAGGAAGAGGAACCTCCTAACTCCCCACAGGCTCCGGTGGAGGTGGCCGTGAAAAAGGCCCCAACTAAAGTTCATGCTGAGCAGCAGAATGTAGCTGGACATCCGTGTGTCACCATAACTGAACAGAGTGTGAGCCTGTGCGCTCCAACCCAAATGGTCCCAGGACTAGGATCCAACGCTCCTGAGTTTCAAGACAGTGAGTGTACTGCCCAGAAGTGTCTGAGACAGGTCCCCAGACTGTCGTGGTGGGAACTGACAGCGTCCCCGAGGACCTGTTGGCCACCATGAATCACCGCAGTAGTAAGGTATCAACCCTTTACCCCCTGCAGGATGAAACAGAGACATTGCCAATTGATCGCTTCCCAGTGGAAGCTTCGCAAGTACTCAGAGACAAGGACTGTGTTACGAATGATTTCGGTGAAAATTGCCTCCTTTAAGCCCAAAAAGGAGCGCTCCATTCACCATGTGGTGGACCACGGAAAAGGTCAAGGCCTCCTGGCCTACTGCATCCATGTCGCGGATGGCCGAGTAAAGGTCTGGCCAAGAGACACTGTGCTATTCCTTCCACCAGGGAGAGGAAGTAGTACGGAACCGGTGACTGTTACCCCAGAGCGTGCTCGCCCAGAGATTCTCCCGGGGGAGGCTCACAAATGTAAAAGTGAGGTACCCCCACATGATCAGTTAGGGGCACCCCACCATTGGTCTCAGCAAACAGCTAAAATTCAGCTGGCCTCGGGTATTACTGTGTGTGATATGCCATGTATCAGTGATGTTAAAGTCAACATGTTAAGTTGTACAGTTTATGCAATGCATTTTTATTGTGTAACTTTCTGTAATGTGATGCTGTTCTCCAAGCGGGGACGTTGGTATTTTCACCAGGGGGAGAGTGTAGGGGTCACCCCCGGTTCCCCTGATCTTCCTTTGTCCCCTGCCTTACCCCTGTGGCAGTGGGGGAAGGGGACGGCGACTTCTCCCGGCGGTCACCGCCATCTTGGTTGCGGTGCGAGGTTCGCGCAATGCACAGAGGTTGGCCAGGGTAGCGGTGGCCATCGCCAGTGTGTCGGAGCTCTGGGAGGTTGCGCAGGTGCAGTTAAGCGTAGCGGTGGCCATTACAGCGTCGCACATGCGCAGTAAAGATCGCGCACGCGATCCCCATAGGAAAGAGCTGTGCCAAGGACTACAATTCCCAGCAGCCTCTGGGGACTGCACTTTCACCCTGGTCACAGGCAGCATTGAAGCCAATAGAGCTGGCAGATTCTCATGCTGCAGAGTTGCAACAATGTTGTGTGCAGACAGGGTTTTTGTCAGTTGGATCCAGGAAGAGATTGGGGAAGGTAGTGTACACAGAGCAGGGCTCTGCTGTACTAGGCCAGAGATACCCCAGGCCCCAGGTAGGCCCCACTCCCCACTAGGTTAGTGGGTAAGTTCATAGGGAAGGCCCCTAGGTTAGGGACCCTGCCCTTAGGTGCGTGTGAGGTGCAACCTTGTCAGTGTCACGGCTGTCAGTGCTCTGAGTTCTGACAAGAAGGCATAGTGTGTGTGCAGCCGTTTGCTGCAGGTACCAAGTAGGTTGCAGTGCGTTGCTGCAGGTGCTGTGAGTATTAGTTAGCAGTCAGGACCGGGAAGAGCTAGGGGAACGGATTAGGCCAGTAACCCCCTAGGCCCCAGATAGGTCTTCACTCCCCAGCTTGTGGTGCTACAGGGACAGGCCCTAGGTTAGGGACCCTGTCACAGTAGTACTAGTGTTAGATAGGGACACAGCGGACGCTGCGCTCCCCGAGAAGAGACTTGGGCTCAAGTCTGTGCCTAAGAGACAGAGACTATCTCCAGGGTGGGATCGCCCCGGCGGGCCCCGTGCGAGGCAACATCGGATCAGACGGGAGCATCAAGCGGCAGATCCTTTTTGAAGTTGCTTGCAGGCCCGAGTGCAGGAGCGCTCGGCAGGTATCTTCCTATGTGCACCAACGTATCCTAACATATCACAACTACACATAGTGGCAGCGCTGACCACGGGGGTTGGGCTGTGGACACAGTGTGGGTATACACGGTGACTGTGGAGTTACTGCCTAGGGGGAATGTTATAAGTGTGTGTTATTGCCTGCATATATTAGTAAAGTGGTTATATACATCTCTGAGTATGTGGTTATTGTATATGCGGGTCCTGTGTAGGCAACCTTCTACATCCCTAGAACAGGTGGAGGCGCTAAAACCGAGAACGTTCCAGAGGATTCACCCCAGGCTCTCACTGGTGGAGGCTCAGACCTCCTGTGAGCCTGACAGGTATACTGCACCACACCTGGTAACACATAGGTTTCCACCCACACACACGGTATCTGTGATTGGGATAGAGGGAATACACGTTACATATATATATATATATATATATATATATATATATATATGCAAATATAGCTGTATGCTCATCTGCATGTCTTAGGCAGGTCTTAGGCAGGTCTGCAACCTGTGAGGGTTTTTGTCACTTGTTTACTCACCATAACTTAACTCAGTATATATATATATACACATACATACATACATACATACATACATACATATACACTGTATATTGAAATATAGTGGTACTCCACTGAAAATAGTATCCTGCCTGAGTGCAAACCCCTGTGGACTGGAAGACAGAAAAGATGGAAGCAGCACTCCAGGACTTAGAACCTTTCAAGTCCTTGAGTGCCTGAGATTATAGATATATAGATGCTGTATATAGATATATAGATATCCACTCCCACACATATACAAAAGGCAATTTTTATCACCTCTTTTATCATTAAAATAAAATATAACAGTCATTTGGACACATACTAATTAATTTTATTAGGGCCTTGAAACAATTGAAATCATAATTGATAATGTATACGTACGTGTCCAATGACAGTTATATTTTATTTTAATTATAAATTAAGGTTTTTCTTTGAGTGCAGATAAAATTAGCCTTTTGTATCTGTTTGGGAGAAACCAAAATGACTCAGTTGCTAAAAATTGTTTCATCATGCCACTAATAAATTGTGAGCCAATTTTGGGAGTAGTGCAAGTTTTTTGTATTTGTTTTCCATAAATATGCAGTATGGCTGACTTCCTTTTCCCAGCAGCGCTCCTAACTGAGGCATTGACAAATACACAGTATTACATATTTACATTTGGCTTTATTGGTTAATTTTTGCTCACTAAATTCTGTCTTGTGAAGTATTTTGTACCGTTAACTTCAAACCAAACCGAACCCAACTGAACTCATTTGTTCCTAGTGTATACAGTATATTACTTCTAAAGAGTCATTATGCCACATTACCTGCAAAAAATGACATCCTGCTGAAACTGCGAGTTTTCCGGCTGTGTCCCAGCCTTTAGGTGACTCACATTGAAATATGAGAGCGTGTGATTGATGAAGCCATGCATGGTTCCATTCTGACTGTACATGTACTGATACACAAGGCGTGGAATGAAGTCTGATGTGACAGAGATTACAAATGCCTGAGAGACAGAAAAATCATCCGGTGAATCTTTGCAAACACAGATAACATGGAAAAAGCCTGGTCCCCAAAATGTAATGGCAAAATATAGGCCCTGACATCCTTCCATTGATAAGTGGGAGCGCATCTTGTTCAATAGCAAACACGTTCAAATGAAGGATGTGATACTCTGATCAGAAGATTGTGCTTTACTTTGTATCTGTTTCTGCTCGATAAATCTGTACATCTAACATGAATAATGTGTAACACCTACATGAACGTACTTAACGAGGCGTGTAAACGCGATATGAATAAACGGGATATTCATTAGAGAAAATAAGTACACGTTAATCATGTTTTATTCCCGTTAAAATGCGGGTCGGTGGGAATTGTTACTCCCCATATGTAAATTGGATGCAAATAGGCCCTAAACCATATTTATCCCAGATTTACTAAGCAGCACGAATGCTGGCAATAAGGCGAAGCCATTTAAGTCATAACTAAGTGACTGGCACATTGGTTCTGTTCAAGTAGCGCATTGGTCTTAGCAAAGAAACGTGCTTTGTTTTAAGTTTGAAGAGCACTCAGGAATTCCCCAAATTATCAATAATTCTTTAAAAGCAATTATTAGAATCTGGGCAATTGTAAACGTTATGCATTCGCATCACCCAAATCTGTATATTTACACAGTGCCAAGAATGCAACACGTCAAAAGTGTAACAAAGAAGTGACAATATCCCTTTGCACCGGCGGGGAGGGGGCTCATAATGCAGAGTGGGACTTTGTGGAATCGTTTTCAGGTAATGTGACGGTGTCTTGCATAAAGACCCAGGGGGGGAACTGTTCATTATATTACAATAGTGATGAGTGTGACCGTATTGCATGGAAATTCCTATTAACATCAATGGGAGATTCCGAGCTACAGTGCCCCGATCGGCACTATTGTAGTCTAATGATAGCCCTCAGAGAAATAACGCATGTTCCTGTTTAGATTAGTAGAACTTTGTTTTCACTGATTTACTGTAAACCAGTGATTTTTGGCCTGGGGGGGGAATGCAACAGATAGATACAGTGATAGATACAGAGACTGTGTATTGTTAAATGCCGGAAATACAGAAACACAAACAGCAGGGTGTTGCAATCCAGATTTATTGTCTGAAGTTTACATAGACCGGGATTCAACATGTATTAAGAATAAAATGTCATCTATTTAAAATAACACAGCTGACAAAATACTTACATTTATAATGACTGAAAATTTGCCAATTCCACTCAAAATGTTGTACCAAATTCCTGTAAGGCAATTAACAGCATACCATTAAGGCTATTTACTCCTGCAAATACAGGTTAAATAAGTACTAGAGTAGCAATGCAGATAATAATTCTGTTTAAGTTAAACATTTGGCACATACCGATATCTTTAGCACGTACGGCATCAGGTCTTCTTAGCTCCGCAACAAATTTTTTTGCATCAAGTCTGACTTCTATAATGTTGTTGAGGAGCGCGAAGAGCGGAGCGAGAGGGAACGAGGCGACAAACAGCGTGACAAAGCCGAACTGGATAACTGGCGGGAACAAAAACAGGAGACGGTAAGACACGGATACATTTTGTACATTTTGTAAAGAACGTATAGTACTAATTAAATAGGAAAAAAGCTACTCTATTTCATTGAGTTAAAAGAAATGAGTGATATAACACAATATCATGTAAGGAATACAGTATAACTATTGTGAATACATTTTTTTTTTTAATTTCTGAGGTAATACAAATACAAATTTGAGGTAGAAGAGATTCTCGTCTACTGAATTTGGCCTAATTCAGGACACAAAACTATAAAGGATAAGTTGTACTATACTGTACATAGATTTGCAATGTGTGTAATGGACATGAGTAAACATTTGAATGAAAATACCTGATTATTGTACTAAGTCAAAGGAATGCCACTACTAACTTTAACCCTTACATGCCCCTTGCTATAGGCAAAAGTGTAACTCATTTCTGGAATTACATTTTATTTTACCTTAGTAGAACTCTGATTTATCAGTATGACCAAATTATATGTGGTTCTCTGACTTGTTCAAATTGCTTTAGTTTTTTATTTGTTCTGAACTAAAACAACAAACAGTTACCCAGCTCATGGAGAAAACATGATGGATTTAGAGTTTGATTGAGGTCAGAGTTCAGTTTCTGCTATTCTAACGAGATACAAATAGATCCACTAAAGTCCGCCATAATGAAAAGAAGTGGAAAGGAAAGTCACTGTGGTTCCATCAATCTCCCAAAATGTACATTATGTGTTTAACATACTGTATAAATAGTGAAGATAGAACCCGTGCTACCAAGTGATGGACATAACAGCATGTGCATAAAGCTGTAATTACTTCAATGGGAGAGACCCATAAATGTGAGGATAGTGCTGAAAGGAGACAATATAATCCTCTATCTGCAGTGCTCAGATGAGGGAGTATACATGTATGCCTGCTTGTGGGGATAATACAGCCAGAGAGAGCTGATGGCTGTATGTAGTCTTCATGCCAGTAAATAAACATGGCAATAAAGCAAACTTGTGTGCTGCTCACAGTGTGGTGTCTCCTCTGCTGTGTGCTCCCAGCTGACTGGTGCAATAGAAGAATCCGGATGTGGAAAGGAGCGGAGCACAGCGGGCAAAAAGAGGGCTCTGCACAAACCTGGCTGGTTAAAAACAATGTACATCTAAGGTATCCTCCATGCTCTCACCCTCTTTCCAATACATTGTTTTTAACCTCCCCCCCTGACGAAGTGTGAAGCGTCACACGAAACGCGCGTTGGGGCGTGACGTCACTAGTGGGCGTCAGCGAGCGGGATCTCATGTGGAGCTGAGCATACCCTGCTGGGATATAGCACAGATCGGTTGCAGCATTAGGAATACTAGGAGCACGGCTGTATACAGCGTGTCTGTCCGTATCTGTGTGCTTGCCATTGATGTTGCTGATTTCTTAGGCACATCACTATACACTGGCTGTGGGTTGTGGCTGTTTATGCCCCCCCCATGACAGACTTATCAGTACACCACCTGATACATGGTGTCTATATGTAGTTACTGGTTCATGCTCCTTTACCTACTGTGCCAACTGATCTTAGCAACAGGGCTATTTAGCTATTTGGTAGCCGCATTAGGGATATTACTATATTATATATACCATCATATACCAAGTTTTGCCCTAAACACATTGTTGCTACCCCTCTCCTACCCGCTCCCCCTACAGGGGTATTTTAATGCTGTACACATTGTTTATATCTATGTCACCTGTTTTTCTGCGAATTTGGTTAATTAAAGTTTTTTTATTTTTTTATTTTATCTGTGGATGTCACTATTATAATTCTGGCTACTAGACATCTCTGTGGATATATATGGTCTTTTCTGTTGGATTATATCACACATTATTCATTTGATCATTTATTACTGTTTAGACATTAGTCTTTTAGTGGATATTGTATCCTCTAATTACCGTTTACTATCTGGGACCTAGGTCCCTACTGGGGATACCTATATCTTTCTGGTATTTACCTTTCTGTGTGTTATAGATCTGTACATGGGTCTGTTAATTATTATTGTTGAGTGATACTATTGACTCACCACCAGATATATTCTGGAATGCACAAATTTGATAGGATTAGCTAAATTGATGTGTCTTCAACGTGACACTTTTAGGGTTTAGCTCTACCATAACACATTACTCTCCATGTGTTTCCTGCAAATAAGTTAAGTATCCCATCATTTTGCCAGAGTGCAACTAATAGGGACTGCTGTGACCTCTGTCACTTTTTTGTTAATTATTGTTATTTTCCCTGTGCCCCAGGCTCACGTCACATTACTTGACATTATGGTTTGAGCAGTGTCTCATCTCTCTTGTATTTCATTGTTTTTAACCAGCCAGGTTTGTGCAGAGCACCCGTGTTTGCCGGCTGTGCTCCGCTCCTTTCCACATCCGGATTCTTCTACTGTATAAATGCAATGCAGCAAACAGGCGTACAAGACACATGCCAAGTTACATCTGAGCTTACCGCAGCCTATATTGCCATGCTCCAAATACGGAGCCTTTCTTTTTACCTACACCACATTAGGAGGGTTTTCAGGGATAATAACTAGCATCCTCACAGCCCGTAGGAATATATAGTTCTTCTTGGAACTACTGTACAAAAAGCAAACACCCATGACTGGCCCGTACTTTGTCGAGAGTCCCTAAAAGTGCTGTGGCACGAGACCTCCGCTGCTGTCACCCGTAAAGCCGGACCTCCCTACACGGGCCAAAACCAATGACTAACCGGGCAGTATACCCAACTAGAGATCTGTGAGCCCAGTCTGTATCGTGAGACTAATGCCTACCGAGCTGTGACAAAACAACAGGAATAATTCCACTCCCCCACCCCTGAATATATATACAGTGTACAATATATATATTTGTTACAATATCTTTCCAACTTTTCAAGTCTTTATATTATTATTTTTCTTCCCTACAAGTTACAATAATGACACAATTTGTGACTCCTTGTTCAACTTTGTTTCCTTCTCACACATTTTTTTGTATAGGGAGGGTGGGACCGCTTCCTTTGGTTGCCACGAGGTGAATGACAGACCATTCTCCTACCCCAAATCCCCCCCTAGTACTCCTACCCTGATCCATGATACCCACTAGAGATGGGGGAACCAGTCCTCATCCGGTTCCCGGATTTCCCTGAGTTTGCCATTCACAATCCGTTCCGCAGCGTGAAATCCGCCCACGGATTGTTCAATCCACGCGGGTTAATCCAAAACCGCCATTGGATACACTGCACTGGTGGATTTTAACGTGCGGATTCTTAAAATCCATCAACGGATTGTGGAATTCGCGGATGGATTGCCGGTGTAAAAATAAAATCCGAAACAGGCGAATCACCTTTTTGAGACAGATCCGCAGAAATCAGCGGACCAAAGGAACCGGACGATCCAAGGTGTACCCAAATCCACTGCTACTCCTTGGGTTCAAGGACGCAAGCCAGTAAAAAATAGTGCAGGTATTGATCAATGCCCCTTGAAGTAGTTTGCGAGAACGAAACGCGTAGGGCGGCTTTGCGGACATAGGTGGTGTGCTGGACCTTGGTGCTTGTGAGTGATTGCCCATTCTGGATTGAGTCCTTGGATGCAGGGAGTAGCAGTGGATGGCCGCCACGTGGTTTCTCCTACGGAACAGGGACTGTTGGACTTTCGCCCACTATATGACCCAGGGTGGTCCCAATGCCCAAAACCTACCTATGTTTGTAAGTGCTACTAATTTTTAATAATTTCTGTTTATAAAGCAACCTGCACTATTTTTTCGTGTCCTCTCTTCCATATCTGGGATATCTCCTCCTGGGATCTGTTGTCCGAGTTGGTTACTCTAACAACTACAAGGCTCTAACTGCTCATATAATATGTGAGTAGCACCACATCAGTATACTGGCTAGGAAAGATTTCCTCATTCAAATTCTCTGTTGCACTATTGTGTTTTGTTTGTGTTTTCAATACATATACCTGGATGTGAGTGCGCACCCGATCACCTGCCCCACTGTCTCTATGGATTTGGATTGAATCCATCTCAGGAGCTGCACCCTTTACAGGATAGTATTTATACCTCTTGCTGTGTTCTCATATATATCTTTTTAACAGTACAGCTCAACCCCCTTATAACGCTGTGCTTGGGGTCCAGAGAATCACATCGCGTTATAAGCGGATCACGTTAGAAATAAAATACAATTGTATGCATTGTACAATAAAGTATTTAAGATACCAATAATCGTGTTGTAAAGTATTCATACATATGAAAATTGGGAGCGACACGTGCATTGCGTTATAAGCGGATTTGCGTTGTATCGGATCGCGCTATAATGGGGTTGAGCTGTATTTGCGCTTGAACTTTGTTCACATATTGTTTCTTACACCTGGATCAGAGGTTACACCACCTCAGGACTCCGCAACAGTTAATGCTGAATAATACTGCGTTCTGCTGCCGAGGCTGATCATGTGCAATACAAACAGATTCTATTATATTACAGCTGCATTGAAACACATTGAATACATTTCAAAGGCATCATAATAATCAAACGTGTTAGGATACAGAAAAAATGTAACAGCGATGTGTGAAACTGCTGAGATTCGCTTCGCAGCTGTATCCATCCAACTTAATAAAAAAGATTAAAACAGGCAAATTTCTACAATGGAAGTCTTCAAAATAACTTTATTTGCCATATTTAAAAAAATATTGCACCTGAATATAAACAAAATGAGAAAACTTTTAGTGGTTCAATTTTCTTCCAAGTCCCGCTGCCAGGAGTCCAGGACAATGTATTGGATGTAATCTACAGGTGTAGATCCTGCTGCCAGGAGTCCAGGACAATGTATTGGATGTACTGTACAGATGTAGATCCCGCTGCCAGGAGTCCAGGACAATGTATTGGATGTAATCTACAGGTGTAGATCCCGCTGCCAGGAGTCCAGGACAATGTATTGGATGTAATCTACAGGTGTAGATCCCGCTGCCAGGAGTCCAGGACAATGTATTGGATGTAATGTACAGATGTAGATCCCGCTGCCAGGAGTCCAGAACAATGTATTGGATGTACTGTACAGGTGTAGATCCCGCTGCCAGGAGTCCAGAACAATGTATTGGATGTAATGTACAGATGTAGATCCCGCTGCCAGGAGTCCAGGACAATGTATTGGATGTAATCTACAGGTGTAGATCCCGCTGCCAGGAGTCCAGGACAATGTATTGGATGTAATGTACAGATGTAAATCCCGCTGCCAGGAGTCCAGAACAATGTATTGGATGTAATGTACAGGTGTAGATCCCGCTGCCAGGAGTCCAGGACAATGTATTGGATGTAATGTACAGGTGTAGATCCCGCTGCCAGGAGTCCAGGACAATGTATTGGATGTAATGTACAGGTGTAGATCCCGCTGCCAGGAGTCCAGGACAATGTATTGGATGTAATGTACAGGTGTAGATCCTGCTGCCAGGAGTCCGGGACAATGTATTGGATGTACTGTACAGGTGTAGATCCCGCTGCCAGGAGTCCAGAACAATGAATTGGATGTAATGTACAGATGTAGATCCCGCTGCCAGGAGTCCAGGACAATGTATTGGATGTAATGTACAGATGTAGATCCCGCTGCCAGGAGTCCAGAACAATGTATTGGATGTACTGTACAGGTGTAGATCCCGCTGCCAGGAGTCCAGGACAATGTATTGGATGTAATGTACAGACGTAGATCCTGCTGCCAGGAGTCCAGGACAATGTATTGGATGTAATGTACAGGTGTAGATCCCGCTGCCAGGAGTCCAGAACAATGTATTGGATGTTATGTACAGATGTAGATCCCGCTGCCAGGAGTCCGGGACAATGTATTGGATGTAATGTACAGATGTAGATCCCGCTGCCAGGAGTCCAGGACAATGTATTGGATGTAATCTACATGTGTAGATCCCGCTGCCAGGAGTCCAGGACAATGTATTGGATGTAATGTACAGGTGTAGATCCCGCTGCCAGGAGTCCGGGACAATGTATTGGATGTAATGTACAGGTGTAGATCCCGCTGCCAGGAGTCCAGGACAATGTATTGGATGTAATCTACAGGTGTAGATCCTGCTGCCAGGAGTTCAGGACAATGTATTGGATGTAATGTACAGATGTAGATCCCACTGCCAGGAGTCCAGGACAATGTATTGGATGTAATGTACAGGTGTAGATCCCGCTGCCAGGAGTCCAGGACAATGTATTGGATGTAATGTACAGGTGTAGATCCTGCTGCCAGGTGTCCGGGACAATGTATTGGATGTAATCTACAGGTGTAGATCCCGCTGCCAGGAGTCCGGGACAATGTATTGGATGTAATCTACAGGTGTAGATCCCGCTGCCAGGAGTCCGGGACAATGTATTGGATGTAATCTACAGGTGTAGATCCCGCTGCCAGGAGTCCGGGACAATGTATTGGATGTACTGTACAGGTGTAGATCCCGCTGCCAGGAGTCCAGGACAATGTATTGGATGTAATATACAGGTGTAGATCCCGCTGCCAGGAGTTCAGGACAATGTATTGGATGTAATCTACAGGTGTAGATCCTGCTGCCAGGAGTCCTGGACAATGTATTGGATGTAATGTACAGATGTAGATCCCGCTGCCACGAGTCCAGGACAATGTATTGGATGTAATGTACAGATGTAGATCCCGCTGCCAGGAGTCCAGGACAATGTATTGGATGTTATGTACAGGTGTAGATCCCGCTGCCAGGAGTCCAGGACATTGTATTGGATGTAATCTACATGTGTAGATCCCGCTGCCAGGAGTCCGGGACAATGTATTGGATAATGTACAGGTGTAGATCCCGCTGCCAGGAGTCCAGGACAATGTATTGGATGCAATGTACAGGTGTAGATCCCGCTGCCAGGAGTCCAGGACAATGTATTGGATGTAATGTACAGGTGTAGATCCCGCTGCCAGGAGTCCAGAACAATGTATTGGATGTAATGTACAGGTGTAGATCCCGCTGCCAGGAGTCCAGGACAATGTATTGGATGTAATGTACAGACGTAGATCCTGCTGCCAGGAGTCCAGGACAATGTATTGGATGTAATGTACAGGTGTAGATCCCGCTGCCAGGAGTCCAGAACAATGTATTGGATGTAATGTACAGGTGTAGATCCCGCTGCCAGGAGTCCAGAACAATGTATTGGATGTAATGTACAGATGTAGATCCCGCTGCCAGGAGTCCGGGACAATGTATTGGATGTAATGTACAGGTGTAGATCCTGCTGCCAGGAGTCCAGGACAATGTATTGGATGTAATGTACAGGTGTAGATCCCGCTGCCAGGAGTCCAGGACAATGTATTGGATGTACTGTACAGGTGTAGATCCCGCTGCCAGGAGTCCAGGACAATGTATTGGATGTAATCTACATGTGTAGATCCCGCTGCCAGGAGTCCAGGACAATGTATTGGATGTAATGTACAGGTGTAGATCCCGCTGCCAGGAGTCCAGGACAATGTATTGGATGTAATCTACATGTGTAGATCCCGCTGCCAGGAGTCCAGGACAATGTATTGGATGTAATCTACAGGTGTAGATCCCGCTGCCAGGAGTCCAGGACAATGTATTGGATGTAATCTACAGGTGTAGATCCTGCTGCCAGGAGTTCAGGACAATGTATTGGATGTAATGTACAGATGTAGATCCCGCTGCCAGGAGTCCAGGACAATGTATTGGATGTAATGTACAGGTGTAGATCCTGCTGCCAGGTGTCCGGGACAATGTATTGGATGTAATCTACAGGTGTAGATCCCGCTGCCAGGAGTCCGGGACAATGTATTGGATGTAATCTACAGGTGTAGATCCCGCTGCCAGGAGTCCGGGACAATGTATTGGATGTAATCTACAGGTGTAGATCCCGCTGCCAGGAGTCCGGGACAATGTATTGGATGTACTGTACAGGTGTAGATCCCGCTGCCAGGAGTCCAGGACAATGTATTGGATGTAATATACAGGTGTAGATCCCGCTGCCAGGAGTTCAGGACAATGTATTGGATGTAATCTACAGGTGTAGATCCTGCTGCCAGGAGTCCTGGACAATGTATTGGATGTAATGTACAGATGTAGATCCCGCTGCCAGGAGTCCGGGACAATGCATTGGATGTAATGTACAGATGTAGATCCCGCTGCCACGAGTCCTGGACAATGTATTGGATGTAATGTACAGATGTAGATCCCGCTGCCAGGAGTCCAGGACAATGTATTGGATGTTATGTACAGGTGTAGATCCCGCTGCCAGGAGTCCAGGACATTGTATTGGATGTAATCTACATGTGTAGATCCCGCTGCCAGGAGTCCAGGACAATGTATTGGATGTAATGTACAGATGTAGATCCTGCTGCCAGGAGTCCGGGACAATTTATTGGATGTAACGTACAGGTGTAGATCCCACTGCCAGGAGTCCAGGACATTGTATTGGATGTAATCTACATGTGTAGATCCCGCTGCCAGGAGTCCGGGACAATTTATTGGATGTAACGTACAGGTGTAGATCCCACTGCCAGGAGTCCAGGACAATGTATTGGATGTAATGTACAGATGTAGATCCTGCTGCCAGGAGTCCAGGACAATGTATTGGATGTAATCTACACATGTAGATCCCGCTGCCAGGAGTCCAGGACAATGTATTGGATGTAATCTACACATGTAGATCCCGCTGCCAGGAGTCCAGGACAATGTATTGGATGTAATGTACAGGTGTAGATCCTGCTGCCAGGAGTCCAGGACAATGTATTGGATGTAATCTACACATGTAGATCCCGCTGCCAGGAGTCCAGGACAATGTATTGGATGTAATCTACACATGTAGATCCCGCTGCCAGGAGTCCAGGACAATGTATTGGATGTAATGTACAGGTGTAGATCCTGCTGCCAGGAGTCCAGGACAATGTATTGGATGTAATCTACACATGTAGATCCCGCTGCCAGGAGTCCAGGACAATGTATTGGATGTAATCTACACATGTAGATCCCGCTGCCAGGAGTCCAGGACAATGTATTGGATGTAATCTACACATGTCGATCCCGCTGCCAGGAGTCCAGGACAATGTATTGGATGTAATCTACATGTGTAGATCCCGCTGCCAGGAGTCCGGGACAATGTATTGGATGTACTGTACAGGTGTAGATCCCGCTGCCAGGAGTCCAGGACAATGTATTGGATGTAATGTACAGGTGTAGATCCCGCTGCCAGGAGTCCAGGACAATGTATTGGATGTAATGTACAGGTGTAGATCCCGCTGCCAGGGGTCCAGGACAATGTATTGGATGTACTGTACAGATGTAGATCCCGCTGCCAGGAGTCCGGGACAATGTATTGGATGTACTGTACAGATGTAGATCCTGCTGCCAGGAGTCCAGGACAATGTATTGGATGTAATGTACAGGTGTAGATCCCGCTGCCAGGAGTCCAGGACATTGTATTGGATGTACTGTACAGATGTAGATCCCGCTGCCAGGGGTCCAGGACAATGTATTGGATGTAATGTACAGACGTAGATCCCGCTGCCAGGAGTCCGGGACAATGTATTGGATGTAATGTACAGGTGTAGATCCCGCTGCCAGGAGTCCAGGACAATGTATTGGATGTAATGTACAGACGTAGATCCCGCTGCCAGGAGTCCAGGACAATGTATTGGATGTAATGTACAGATGTAGATCCCGCTGCCAGGAGTCCAGGACAATGTATTGGATGTAATGTACAGATGTAGATCCCGCTGCCACGAGTCCGGGACAATGTATTGGATGTTATGTACAGATGTAGATCCCACTGCCAGGAGTCCAGGACAATGCATTGGATGTAATGTACAGATGTAGATCCCGCTGCCAGGAGTCCAGGACAATGTATTGGATGTTATGTACAGATGTAGATCCCACTGCCAGGAGTCCAGGACAATGCATTGGATGTAATGTACAGATGTAGATCCTGCTGCCAGGAGTCCAGGACAATGTATTGGATGTACTGTACAGATGTAGATCCCGCTGCCAGGAGTCCAGGACAATGTATTGGATGTAGATCCCGCTGCCAGGAGTCCAGGACAATGTATTGGATGTCGATCCCGCTGCCAGGAGTCCAGGACAATGTATTGGATGTAATCTACACATGTAGATCCCGCTGCCAGGAGTCCGGGACAATGTATTGGATGTAATGAACAGGTGTAGATCCCACTGCCACGAGTCCAGGACAATGTATTGGATGTACTGTACAGGTGTAGATCCCGCTGCCAGGAGTCCAGGACAAATGTATTGGATGTACTGTACAGACGTAGATCCCGCTGCCAGGAGTCCAGGACAATGTATTGGATGTACTGTACAGATGTAGATCCCGCTGACACAATACAGTGGGACCTGCGGCGGATTTCAAAATCTGCCGCCCCTTAGGCACTTGCCTGCGTTGGCCACCTACTCGCTGCCGCCCTTCTGCTCCTTTGGAATCCCAGCGTTAAATGACGCCATGGACGTCACCAATATGACGTCGCACTGCAGCGCGTTGCATGGAAACGCAACATCATGGCGTCATTTGATGCTGGGATTCCGGACGAGCAGGAGGGCAGTAGAAAGGAGGTGGCCGACTCAGGCAAGTCCCTTCCCATTAGGCCCAATAGGCCAGAGAACGCGGGAAACATATGGGGGGCAGAAATTTTTGCCGCCCAAAAATGTTACCACCCTAGGCTCGGGCCTCATGGGAAATCTGACACCGAGTGGGGTATTCTGGAATATTCAGCGCTATCACTGCCTCATAAGAATGAACCAGCTCAGGCGGATAAGCCTTTTCTGAATCTGCCTGGGCCATGTGAGGATGATCGGGGCCACTGAGAGGGGTCTGCACGGACACCCGTCTGGGGCCCGGTGGTGAAGTGTTCGCCACTACATAGCTAGGGCCTGGCGTGTGGGGGACGGGGGGAGGAGGAGGCAGAGTGAGAGGGTGAGGGAGTGAAGCAGAGATAGATAGGAAGGGGGAGAGAGTGATAGAAGAGGGAGAGTGAGAGAGGAGAGGCGGAGAGTAAGAGAGAGGGAAAGTGTGGGAGAATGAGGGAGAGGGTGTGTGTGATAAGGAGGGGGGGAGGGTCTCACAGGGCAGCTGACAGGGGGGGGAGCGGACACCTCCCTCACCCTCCTTCTCAGGAACCCGATGATGATGATGATGATGATGATGATGATGATGATGATGATGTGGCACTGGCTGCTACTGTCATATATGTTGATAAAACCTTCCTTACAGTTTCATGTCTTTAGCACTAGAAGGCGGCCAGTGCTTCCCTACAGCTGCTGATGTTCAGTAGGAGCAGTTCTAATCCTTTTAGGGCCCCATCTCCTCCTCGTTGAAAATACTTTTTTCTGACCTGTATGACCACCGCCACGGTGACCACCGCCGCGCTGGGCACTGCCACTCAATCCTCTTCTTTTGTCAAAATAATTACACAAATACTTTGTGTCTATATTAACAATCCCACCCCAACTACACAATACACACAGTGTGTGCCCTATTATACTATTATACTATTTGCATCAGCAGTAAACAGGAGTTAAGAAAAAATAATACAAGTTAATAGTTAAAATGATGAGAAATTTAAAAAAATGCAACAAAATGTGCACAATGTCAGTGAAGTGCTCAGATTTCCACACATTTGGTCCCTGCAGCAACCACAAGCTGAGGGGAGCTGGGGCCTAAGGGGGGGGGGGGTCCTCTGGCTGGTGCAGGGGCCAATTCCTCCCTGCACATACACACCCTACCCTTATCCTGTCCCAGCACCGACTGATGCGCTGTCCCAGCACGCCAAATGTATCTATTCCCTTCAGCAGGGAATCCTAGAGCCCTATTGGCTGCCGTGGGTCAGGTGGTGCCTTGCCCCTATGCATCTTGGGGGCTGTAGTTCCCCACGGAGCCTACTCTCACTAATTTGCCTCACGCGCCTGTACTGCGCATGCGCGGCATCTCGCGCATGCGCAACGTAGCCCAAGATGGAGGCGACCTGCACAGGGAACCGCTGGAGCTCCCGGCGAGCCTGTCGCCACTCTGATGCTGCCGGCACCCTCTGTACGTTCCCCCCCCCCCCCTATAGCGGAGGTAAGTGGGGGAACCGGGGACGGAGGGGACCCTGCTATATCTGTAATCAAGTCTGGTATTTTCTTATCTGCGCTATTGACGACACCTTGTCCTTTCACTTGGTCTTTAAACAGAGACCACTCCTCATAAATACCTATTTGTCATAGGCTGAAACTTAAGTATGCAGATGTTAGGAAAACCCCACAGATGCTGGAAACAGTTAAGACTTAGTCACCAACAACAAAACAAATACCAACAATCACCAAGAAAAACACATGTCTGTGTAACAGGATAAAAGAGTTGGTTGGTGTAATGGTAGGAGACAAATCTGAGACAAAAATATGAATAATTTGAAACATGAAAACATACTTGGCATGACCTCCCATGAGCCTTCAGTAAATCATCTTGGCACAAACGCAATGACATGTGAGATCAGATGTAATGTGGCACCGAGAGATTGGTCCTGGCTGACACAGAGGAATTTTCTGCATAAGGCAGTGCACTTGCAAATTATACAAACTACTTATCTTAACTTTGTTGGTTTAGCAAAAGTGTTTTTCCTAATCTGGCATATTGCGATCCTAACACATGCACACGAGGAATCTCAGCGCCCATGTGATTATTTAATGCACTTATTAAGGTTATGTTTTAGAGCTCAGAATGCTGGCATGAATTTCTCTGCCAAGTTTTCATGCCAGGGGCCGCACTTGACAAGTTCACAGTTGGATCTATGTCAAAAGAACAAAAACAGTTTGGTTTTAAGAATGAAGTCTATATGCTTTCAAATGTTCTAGCTGCCAATGCGAAGTTATTTGACAATACTGGAGATGCCAATGAGTCACAGTTATATGCTTATATTTATACGTTAGGTCTGATTCACACTTTATAATATAAATAGTAGAGCACAGAAGCATATTAGAAATGTACATAATGTACATAGAAATAAATATTACAAATGTACATTTAAAGGGACGCGAAGTTGAATGTAGAATCTCTGATGCACCTCTGTCTTTTCTGAGAGGCGGTGTTTGTTTCACACATGCTCTCAATGCAATAAAATGGGACAAGGGAGAGGGAGCGGCTCAGTGAGTAAAGACACTGACTGGCACTGAGTGTGAAGCAGGGGAACCTGGGAGAAGGAGCGGCTCAGTGAGTAAAGACACTGACTGGCACAGAAGCATATTAGAAATGTACATAATGTACATAGAAATAAATATTACAAATGTACATTTAAAGGGACGCGAAGTTGAATGTAGAATCTCTGATGCACCTCTGTCTTTTCTGAGAGGCGGTGTTTGTTTCACACATGCTCTCAATGCAATAAAATGGGACAAGGGAGAGGGAGCGGCTCAGTGAGTAAAGACACTGACTGGCACTGAGTGTGAAGCAGGGGAACCTGGGAGAAGGAGCGGCTCAGTGAGTAAAGACACTGACTGGCACTGAGTGTGAAGCAGGGGAACCTGGTTCAATTCCCGGTGTCAACTCCTTGTGACCTTGGGCAAGTCACTTAATCTCCCTGTGCCTCAGGCGCCAAAAACATAGATTGTAAGCTCTACGGGGCAGGGATTTGTGCCCGCAAAATGTTTCTGTAAAGCGCTGCGTAAAACTGGTAGCACTATACAAGAACATGCTATTATTATTATTATTACTAAATCATCTTTCCGATCAATCTTCACATTACGCATCTGCAATGTAATCACATCAAGGTGTTATAGTATAGTTACTGTACAATTGTCTTTGCTCAAAAGTAATGCAAACTTTTACTCTGCGTTGTTTTATAAACATTTTGACATGTAGTACATTATGTTGTAAAGGACATTCTTATTGTGCGGTTTAGGGAGCATCATTATTAAGCATTGATAATTACATGTTTCTGCTAAAATTGCTGTTTTTGTATATACTGTGCCTTACTCCTTAAGTAGTTATCACATTTCCAAAGTGTGTGAAAATTGTATCATTTATATCACCGCGTGGAGTAAAGATGAATCTGGGGGTATATAAGTATATAATGGTCTCACACCTGAATTGGTTTCTCCCTCTCGTGCAAAAGCATTAAATAGACACTAAGGGACTAAACTTCAAAAAATGCATTGCATTATTGAATGTTTTTGCATTTTCCAACTGAACACTATTACATTTTTGTTAAAACGGTATTCACTGAAAAGAAAATTGATTTTTTTTAGCGTTTGGTAAAAAAATTCCATCTTGCACTAATTTGTAACAAAATGAACTTAACGTTCCATTTTGCTCCATTATTCTGGAAGACCTGCACAGCGAGAAACTACATCTCCCTGCACAGCGAGAAACTACATCTCCCTGCACAGTGAGAAACTGCAACTCCCTGCACAGCACCTCTTACAGGCGATCTCCCTGCACAGTGAGAAATGGCATCGCCTTTCACAGCTCTTACAGGCGATCTCCCTGCACAGAGATTTCTGCATCTCCCTGCACAGCTCTTACAGGTGATCTCCCTGCACAGAGAGAGCTGCATCACCCTGCACAGCTCTTACAGGTGATCTCCCTGCACAGAGAGAGCTGCATCTCCCTGCACAGCTCTTACAGGTGATCTCCCTGCACAGAGAGAGCTACATCTCCCTGCACAGCTCTTACAGGCGATCTCCCTGCACAGAGATTGCTGCATCTCCCTGCACAGCTCTTACAGGTGATCTCCCTGCACAGAGAGAAGCAGCATCTCCCTGCACAGCTCTTACAGGCTATCTCCCTGCACAGAGAGAGCTACATCTCCCTGCACAGCTCTTACAGGTGATCTCCCTGCACAGAGAGAAGCAGCATCTCCCTGCACAGCTCTTACAGGCGATCTTCCTGCACAGAGAGAAGCTGCACCTCCCTGCACAGCTCTTACAGGCGATCTCCCTACACAGAGAGAGCTGCATCTCCCTGCACAGCTCTTACAGGCGATCTCCCTGCACAGAGAGACGCTGCACCTCCCTGCACAGCTCTTACAGGCGATCTCCCTGCACAGAGAGAGCTGCATCTCCCTGCACAGCTCTTACAGGTGATCTCCCTGCACAGAGAGAGCTGCATCTCCCTGCACAGAGAGAGCTGCATCTCCCTGCACAGCTCTTACAGGCGATCTCCCTGCACAGAGAGAGCTGCATCTCCCTGCACAGCTCTTACAGGCGATCTTCCTGCACAGAGAGAGCTGCATCTCCCTGCACAGCTCTTACATGCCATCTCACTGCACAGAGAGAGCTGCATCTCCCTGCACAGAGAGAGCTGCATCTCCCTGCACAGCTCTTACAGGAGATCTCCCTGCACAGAAAGAAGCAGCATCTCCCTGCACAGCTCTTACAGGCCATCTCCCTGCACAGAGAGAGCTGCATCTCCCTGCACAGCTCTTACAGGCCATCTCCCTGCACAGAGAGAGCTGCATCTCCATGCACAGCTCTTACAGGTGATCTCCCTGCACAGAGAGAGCTGCATCTCCCTGCACAGAGAGAGCTGCATCTCCCTGCACAGCTCTTACAGGTGATCTCCCTGCACAGAGAGAGCTGCATCTCCCTGCACAGCTCTTACAGGCGATCTCCCTGCACAGAGAGAGCTGCATCTCCCTGCACAGCTCTTACAGGCCATGTCCCTGCACAGAGAGAGCTGCATCTCCCTGCATAGCTCTTACAGGTGATCTCCCTGCACAGAGAAGCTGCGTCTCCCTGCACAGCTCTTACAGGCGATTATTCTGTTTAAATAAAATTTTAATAACATATTACTGAAGTAGTGTGTCTCTGGGTGCCGGTATCACTGTGAAGTTTAAATCTCCCTGTCACGTGACGCGGAAGATGTACACTTGCAGTAGATGCCGGCACCCCATAACGGGGCCTGTAACTAGGGAAACAGGGGGTTTCTGGACCTGAAACTAATTTGGTTACGCTCCGGAGACCCCCTGCTTCAAACCTATCTTATTAAAATTAAAACATACCTTCCTTACCTCAGTGGCTAACCGCTAAGGTAATGAAGGGATTAAATAGCTTTACCCGGTTTGTTGGTGGCAGAGGGTTTGGGTGAAGCTTGCAGTTGCCCCAGGGTGGGTGGCTGGCTGGCTAGGCCTCCCGGGAGGTTTTCGGTAGGAGTTAACCCCTTCAATAGCTTAGAGGTTACCACTGCTAAAGTAATGAAGGAGTTAACCCCTCCCAAGAGGCCTAACCACCCAGGAGCAATTACAAGTTTCACCCACCTCCTTTACTCCCAACAGCCCCCCCACCCCCCAACACATACAGTAATGGGCAAAAGCCCTATTATTCAGATCTGGATAATAGCGCATTTCCCCATTAAAATAAACCATTAGCCAGACAACAAATGGTAAATAAAGGTTGTACTCACCCCTGCCAGGATGACGGCCGTCTCCATCTTCCTTGTCCTCCTGGTCCTCTTCTTCTTCCCTGGCACCAACAGTAAAATAAATAAAACTAGAACTGGCCAGTAACCCCATCAATTACCTTTGTGCTCAATAACCACTATGGTAATTAAGGGGTCAACACCCCCCTCCCTGCTACCCACCTGGGAGGCCTAACCAACCTCCCCGGTGCAACAACCCCCACCCCCCCCCTTCTAAAAAATACATTACAATTTTTTTTAAATAAACAGTAGCCCCAAAAATGCATTGATTGTCACTATGGTTAACTATACTCTCAACAGGCACAGATAACCATGTTGGCAATTAATTGGCAACATAAACAAAGTACACAATGAAATTAAATGCAATCAATGTGTCTCTTACCCATGCCGGGATGAAGGCTTTCATCCTCCTCCTCCAACTGCGGCACCAACATCTCTTGCCCCACGAAGCAAAGAACCTCAGATTGAAGAACATGATGGGCAGAAGTTCATGATCCTCAGTTGCTTGAAGAGGAGTCCCCGGTGAGTAGATCTTCTTTATTTTCTTCTTACTTCTCTTGAACAGGTCTGGGAGACGTTGACTCGCCGTCTTCTTCCTATCAAATGAAACGTGACCGGCCTTATATATGGCCTAAGATGTCCCATTTGACTGACAAATGATACATCCACCAATCCGATTGATTTCTTATACTTATCTTACAGTTCAGTCAAAATGGGGGATTTGAGAGACACGATGATGCACATGAGTGTGTCTTCACTATAACTTTCCTACCGCAAATACTACTGTGAAGCGCTATGTACATTTATGGCGCTATATAAATAAAGACATACAATACAATACAATATTGCAGCATCTGGTGTGCAGTCGGCTTCCAGCGTAAGAATGCATCGCTTATCCAAAGAAGAGAACTAGCTATCTCAGAATGAGCTGCTTTCTCTGCACTCGCAACATAAACTGCTTAGTGCAGCCGGCTGCAGCTTTAGACAAATCACTGAAAAGAGAGCAAAACGTGGGCATACTGAGTATATGGTGCTAAGCCATTAAGCACCTTACGGTCCATTCACTTGGTATCTTATGGCTTAGAATTGCTTAGTTAATATGACCCAATTGTGATATCTTTTAGAGGACTCATATGAAAGTTCTTGATAGATTAAAATGATGGTTTACTCTGCACAGCGTACAATGGATCTACATTTCTCTGGGTCTGATACTGGAACTTTGAGCTAAATATGGCCCCATGAAACCCTCATAAGGAAAGTTCCCATACGAGAATATAAATAGGACTTTTGTTTTTCCAATCTTTATGATGTTCGTAATATAAATCCTGCCATTAATGCCAGGCAAACATGACTGACTTTCATCTTTGCTACCTTTTAACTAGTTTGTGAAATGTTACAATGTCCTCTTTCAGAAGAGTCAGCTTGATTTGTCTCAGTGCAAAGACCTGGAGAAGAATTCTATGACTTTCTGAAAGCTCTGTATATTAGGATTTCATTTATGAAGAACTTCAATGTTGGCCCCTAATAAGGTATCACAGCCTGCAATGAAAATTTAGTATTTAATGTAATTGGGATATTATCATATTATTATGTGGCTGCATATGAAAATACTTCACAAGATACATAAACAGCAGTAGAAGTCACATATTAGTTCGTATTCATAATGATTACAATCTCAGTAGATAAGTAAAGTTGCATTTTTACCTTGCGCTACCTCTGGTCCTCATGTGTCAGGGTTCATGTTTTATTGTAGTGACTCATTCAAATACCTCACCTCTCTGTTTGTGTTACAAACAGTAACATGAAGAATGCAAATGTAATATGCCTATAGCACAACCGCTCTGCTTGTTTCATTAGCATAGCTGTCAGCAACAGGGTATCCTAAATATACTGTAAATCATGCTCTCCCTCTCACTATGTCTCCTCCAAAAGCCACGTCAGGATCTGGAGGGAGGCGACGACAACTTGAGCTAAGATAGATCCAACGTGAGGCAGTGTTACCTTTCGGGCTATGATAATGAGATCCCTACCGGCTGTTTTTGCGTATATTTCGCTTTGTTGACTTGCACTACGCTCAGGGAACATCCGTTACTGATTTTAATAACAGTATGAGCCCTGAGATAACTGAGCGACGTGGATCTCGGACTATGGGTCTCACACAGTAAGCAGCGATAAGCCACTTATCGCTAAAAAAGCCTACAGCGATTCAGTAAACCCCAATAAGCCGGCGATAAGAGCAAAACTCGTCGGGTTTTTTTGCAGAGAAAAAAAATCGTCAAACGCGCGCCGATAAGCCGCTTCTCAAACTCACACAATTCTAGTCGCCCCGATCAGCTTATCAAGGCCGATCACCGCTCCAGAAGTGAGATTTCCTCTCCAAATCGTCCCGCCAGAAAAAGTTGGCAAGAAGGTGGTGAGAAGCTGCCGATAAGAGGCGCGACGGCACTTAGGAAATAAAATGCATTTTCCCTGCATTGGATTGATACCAGGAGACTCTGGAGCTGGTATCCATTAATACCAGCACCGGAGACCCCCCCGGCAGGAATCTGATGCATGAAAAATGCATCAACAGGCAACTTCATTACCTTAGCGGTTAACCGCTAAGACAATGAAGGGGTTAACCACCAGTGCCATGCTTATTGTGGGTAGCGGGGGTGGGTGAAGGTGGTATTTGGCCCTTAGTGGGTGTTTAGGCTTGCGGGGCGGTTGTGGGTGGACTTAACCACTTCATTACCTTTGCCGTTAATACAGCTAAGGTAATGAAGGTAATGAAGGGGTTAACCCCTCCTGCTACCCACCCTGTAGGCCTATACACCCATCCTTGGGACTACTACCCCCTTCACCCACCCCCGCTACCCAAAATAAACAAAAATACACACAACAGCCCTACTACCCGCCTCCTAGGCCACCAAAAACCATTACAATATGTAATAAACACCAATACACAACCCACCCACCCCCCTGTGCCTCCACATAAAACCATAATGTATTTTTTTATACACAGGATTTATACCACATGCCGGGTCTGGGGGCCTTCGGGTGGTCCACATGGGTCCCCGCTGGCCTGTGGTACCATACCACCCTCCCCCGCAACCCACCCAGGAGGCCTAACCACCCACCCCGGACCCACTATACCCACCCTGTACCAATTGAGTGGTATAGTAGTCAATGGTCACCCTAATACAAAAGCATGAATGTTCAAAATACACAATAATCAAACATATACAACAAGAACCTAAACCCCCAAAACCAAAAATTAAAAGCACTAGCCAACCAATCAATTACCTAAATAAAACCACTAGCCAATCAATTAAAGAAATAAAACCACTATGCATTCAATAAAATCATTAAAACCACGAGGCAATCAATTACATAAATCATACCACTAGCCAAACAATACATAAAGGCTGTAAGCAACACAACAATTAATTAATACAACCACTAGGCAACACATAAATGAAAACCAGTAGCCAACAAAATACATAATTTAATAAAAAAACAATCTGTCTCCCAAAAATACACAAGCCATCACAATTCAAAACAATGTAATCTAATCAATAAACAGAAATACTGTAGAGAATATAACAGTCAATAGAAGAAATGCATTTGGCCACAGGTACAGATGAATACTTTAGCAGACAATGGGCAATGAAAAACATTAAAAAAAAAAAATCCAATCAAAAACCTGTAAAAAATAAAAGTACTGCTCAACCCCGTTATAACGCGATCCGCTACAATGCGGATCCGTTTTTAACGCGGTGTGAGCGTGGCTCCCGTTTAAAAAAAAAATGTAAAAACATTTTTTTTGGGGGGGGGGGGGTCACACTGCCAGGATTTGCAGGAATGTCCGGCTACACACACACACCCACAGAGAAGGGAGATGGTTCCTGCCCGGCTTCTCCTGACTCCGTAAGATCCTCCCCCCGCTCCCCGCCTCTCGCAGACTCACAACTTCTCTGCACCGCTCACAGATCAGCTGCTGCAGATGCTGGGTAGTGCTGCGAGGGGGTGAGAGTTATCCCAGCTCTCCCCCTCCGGTAGACGCAGAATCCCTGATGGCGGCGGCCATTTAAAAAAAACTTAAATCGTGATCCCTGTTATAATGCGGTCTCATTCTGTGGCCCCCGAGCACCGCGTTATAACGGGGTTCAGCTGTACATACATTCAATATTTATCTTACCTTTAGAAGAGGTGACCCTCCGAATCCTGGGGAATCAGCAAGCTCTCGTACCGTGACGTCATGAAACTCAATCCAACGCCTTCCACCGTGAAGATCAGGAACAAGTAACAACAATTTTCTTTCTTTAATTTTCTCTCATCTTCTTTCTTCATCTGCGATTATTTCTTTATTTTCTTTATCTTCTGCCTTATCTTCTGTCTTCATCTGTTAATCTAATAACCCCATGTTAAATCCACGATGTTGACCAGTCGGCTTCTTGAGCTCAAATGAGACGTCACGGCCTTAAATATGGCCTGTGATGTCACACTTGGGCGGCAAATGGTTCACACACTATCTGATTGGGTGTGAAAACCATGTGCCCTTTTTTTTATGTGACGTCATGTAAAGGGACTGAAGCCAGCCAATCAGAATGACTGTGCTTTATTTCCCTTTAACATGACATCACAAAATCCAAGATGGCTGTCGTCACATGGTACTTGAGCCAATCAGATTTTGAGAACTATATCCCCAATCTGATTGGTTGTAGTAGACCATCTGATGTGAGGACCCCGGACACCTGTGGGGACCACCCGAGGGTCCCTAGACACCCGTGGGGACAACCTGAGGACCCCCACCATCCTGTGATATTATTCTTGTGTATAAAAAATGAATTATGGTTTAATGTGGGGGCACAGGGGTGGCTGCGTTCCTGCACTCGCTCTTCTGCCACACACGCATGCTATGTTCCTGAACCCGCTCCTCTGCTACACACGCATGCTGCATTCCTGCACTCGCTCCTCTGCTACAAATGCATGTTGCGCTCCTGCACTTGCTCCTCTACCACACGCATGCTGTGATCTTGCACTCGCTCCTCTGCCATACATGCATGCTGCGTTCCTGTACACGCTCCTCTGCCACACACACATGCTGCGTTCCTGCACTCGCTCCTCTGCCACACACGCATATTGTGTTCCTGCACACACTCCTCTGCCATGCATGCATGCTACACTCCTGCACTCGCTCCTCTGCCACACATGCATGCTGCGCTCCTGCACCCGCTCATATGCTACACATGCATGCTGCGTTCCTGCACTCACTCCTCTGCCACAAATGCATGCTGTGTTCCTGCACATGCTCCTCTGCCACACAGATGCTGTGTTCCTGCACTCGCTCCTCTGCCATACATGCATGCTGTTTTCCTGCACACACTCCTCTGCCACACACGCATGCTGCACTCCTGCACTCACTCCTCTGCCACACACGCATGCTGCGCTGCTGCACTCGCTCCTCTGAACACCTCTGGAGGAAATCTCATACCCTCTACTCAGACCACCGTCTGTTACCTGTTTTCCCTCCTCCATTTCACCCAGGACTTTTCAAGACAAAGGTGCATTTCATTCATCAAGGCAGCAAAAATAGAACAAAGTTCTTGACCAGTGCTCCCCAGTAATTGGGCATAAAGAGCATGTGAATAAAGCTGTAATATGGTGCTTAGGAGAGACCCATGAATGTGAGGCTACTAATGCAATAGAAGTAAATCCTTGAATATTCACAGATCAGATACTTGGGGTATGATTGCATCTGTTGCAGGGGATAATGCAGCCAGTGACAGCCTGAATAGCAAACAATGCCTGCTTCTCCTCATATATCCTGGAACAAACTGCCCCCAGAGCTCAGCATACAAATGTAAGCAAAAGAACAAAGAAATGTAAGCTCTTTGACAAAGCGCCAGGAGCGCAAAACGCGTCCGAGGTATTTTACTATGCTATTCTCCATGCTGTCACCCATTTTGCAATAAATTGTTTGTAATACATTTGCCTTGTGCCTAGCCCCCGTTTTTCTGCTGTGCTTCGATTTTCCATTTTTCTCATTCATCAAAGAATCCTCTCTGTGTCCTCCGCACTTCTACACCTCCTTCCTAACTCCTAACTTCCTCTTGCTCCCACTCTACTCCCTATACTCACATATGTTTTCATCCCTCAGTTCTGGTAGCTTTCCCAGCTCCTTCAAGCATGCCACAGTTATACCTTTACTCAAAAACCGCAAGCTTCACTCTACCTGTCTCTAATTATCGCCCTGTCTTCCTCCTGCATTTTGCCTTTAAATTCATTGAACACCTTGTTCTACTTTCTTAACTCCTATCCTCTCCTAGCTTCTCTACAATCCGAGCGGCTCACTCCACTGTATCATCCTTTGTGGCCCTCCCCCGACTTAAACTTAACATGTCAAAGATGGAGCTCCTCATACTTTCTCTGAAACCTGGCCCAACTGCCCCCTACATTACTGATGGCAAACACCCAGTATCACAAGCACGCTGCCAAGGGGTCACATTTGACCCTCCCTCACATTCACAATGTAGCTAAAACTTGTTGAATTTTCCTTCACAATATAACAAAGATACGCCCTTTCCTCTGTCCCTCTACTGCTAAAACTCTGACTCAGGCCCTCATTCTCTCCCGTCTTGATTACTGTAACCTCCTGCTGTCCGGCCTTCCTGCCTCTCACCTGTCTCCCCTACAATCAATCCTAAACACTGCTACCAGAATCACTGTACTCTTTCCCAAATCTGTCTCAGCGTCTCCCCTGCAGAAATCACTCTCCTGGCTTCCTATCAAATCCCGCATCTCACACTCAATTCTCCTTCTCACTTTTTAAGCTTTACACTCTTCTGCCCCTCCTTACATCTCAGCCCTAATGTCTCGCTATGCACCATCCCGACTCTTGTGTTCTGCACAAGGATGTCTTCTCTCTACCCCCTTTGTATCTAAAGCCCTCTCCCGCCTAAAACCTCTCTCACGGACTGCCCCACACCTTCCACTCAGTATCCGACCAGCACCCTCTCTCTCCACCTTTAAGGCCCATCTTCAAGCACAACTCTTTAATTACACATTCGTGTAGATCCGTGGCTGATAATATAAATCTCACATGCATTTACCATGGCCCCTGCAGATGCACTTACCAAAACACCCTCCCTCTGTCTCTGTACGTTCTTCGTACTTACTACTTAGATTGTAAGCTCTTTGGGACAGGACTCCTTTTCCTATTGTTACTTTTATGTATGAAGCGCACATTTCTATTATGTCCCGTGTGTTACTGCTATAAAGCGCCATGTACATGAGTGGTGCTATATAAAGAAATATATACATACTGTATCGTGCCCATGTTTGCATTTTAATAAACCGCATGAAATCTATTGTATTTAAAGTCTTGGCGACATTGCAACAAATTATTTATTCATTAATTTATTTATTGCAACAAATTAAATTGTTAAAAAAAGTTTATTAAAACTTTGCAAAGTATAATTAATTTCAAATTGTACATTTTGTATGATTTAATAATTGTTGCCATTTAACTGTACAATTTATTTGAATTAAAGATCACTTTGTAGGCGTCAAATTCATACTGTATAAACCCTCGTCAATTTGAAAACTAATTGTGCGCCAGAACGTTGTACCTACAAATTCACAACTTTGCTTCACCTACGTGTCGCCCAGACTTTCAAAACAGTACGTAAATTCACAAAAAGGTGCGCTGTAACTTTATTTACTTTGTCCTCTTGCAATGCCAGCTGCTTTTGAGAATTTGGTTGTTTAACAAGTGACCTGAACGCTTGGCAATATAACATTTTGTTAGTCCACTAAAGTACTATCACAAACAACAGATGTGCTGATACATTTTCTTCGGTTGTTGTTCTAAGTTATTTAAAAGAAAACTCATCCATCAATGTCGCTCAGCACACAGAAAACAGTCTGTTCTGCGAGAGCATAAAGAAGTCAGGAAAATGTTCAGAACTTTAATACTCACTTAAAATAACAAAATAATTTAACAATAAAAAAGACAATATTTGACATTACTAATTAACAGGGAGGGGTACGTACGTGGAAATCCTTTCTTGGATATGAGTACAAAAATCTTCTGAATAAAAAACCCATTAGTCCAGGAGGGAACGAAACATATTGTAACGCTTCAAGCTTCGCACATACTGTACGGTATTCCAGTGTAATGTCATCACTATTGTGACCATAGCAGATTTATTTTATGTTTAACTGTTTAATTATAGTTTGTCCAGAATCAGGTGGTGTCATTTTTTTGGTCATTACAAATATAGTTATTTGAGAGAAAATATTCAGTATCCTGTCTGGTGCAATCAATCAAACGTGATGTAAAAAAAGGTCATATTTTGTTGATGTCAGCGGGGAATTTTGACTGAAAACAGTCCAATCGCCCGCTTTGGCACATATAGATATATACTGTATATATATATATATAGAAAGAACAGTCGGTCACAGACTTGGAAAATAGCAACGATAATGTGCACGAAAGTTTGATACGAATATAGGAACAGAAGCCAGCACTCATATGTGAAAAAATAATACATTTAATGAAGATCACCAATAAAGGTTATTTTTACAAGTACATGTAACATGGTTAGTCTATTCTGCCTGTCTCTCCTCCCTGTCTATTCTGCCTGTCTCTCCTCCCTGTCTATTCTGCCTGTCTCTCCTCCTGTCACGTAAGCCCTAAGCAGTCTAGGCGGTGACAAGCTAATCCTGTGGGCTTTTGCTCCCCCCACCCCTCATGCTCCTCTCTGAGTGACAGAAGTGTGGTGGTGACTCATGGCCTGTGTATAGCCTATCTGGTATAGGTACAGACCTTGATCCCGCCCCTTCCTGATTCCTCAAAGGGGATGTGACTAAAGTTAGTCAGTCTGTTCCCCTCCTTCCTAAGGAGAGGATGTGAGTTCCCTCTCCTCCCCTCCAGGGCGTGGGAGAGGCGGCCTGACTGGCCTGAATCATCAAGGCTCCAGACTCCTGAGCAAGCACCATCCAGATGCTTGGGATCATCTGAGACCTTGCACCGCTGTAATACCATCTATGCAGTGACTGCAATAAAGCCCCTTAGTTACTCTTTTACACCTGCCTCAGTGCGTCTGGTGTATGAGAGACGTGCTTCAGAGGGGACTGCCTCCAATCTGCTTGGAGCACAAAGAAGCTGGAAGGGCTGATACCAAATCCAGAACCCAAGATGACACAAAAAGCCTGTCGTGGCTCTCCTGAACCCTCACAGGTTTGCAGCACCACAACAGCTACTAGCCGCAACTTCTATCTCCTTGAGAGTGGGGGTACATGTGCTACATACAGATGTAGTCAAAGTTACTGTCTCTGCGGCCTTGACAATGGCGCTGCCACAACATTGCTTCAGGGTGATCCATGGTTCCGGATTGGACCCCCTACAGCGATATTCCTCTGACGCTGGGGCAGTTGGAGTCACGCAGCTTCCCCAGTACCGGAGACAATCAGTTCTGCTACATCGGTATATGAGAGTGCTTCCTGTTCCTGTGTGTATGTGTGTGTAAAATATGTATGTATATATATATATGTATATATATATGTATGTATTTTTGTTATTGGTGTATATATATATATATATCCCTTCTTCCCCCACACTATGGAAGATGTGTTGCTACCGGTATATGCTGTGGCTGCTGATTCATACCTGAGTGGCAAACAGGAGGCAGAAGATCTCTGCGATGTTGTGGGGAGGACATCAGAACAGGTGGTTCTTTAGGTGACAGCACCTCCAGTCCAAGAAGATCGTGAGGCTTTCAGGATGAACCTCATGGACACTTCTTCTTTGTGGTCAAGTCAAGCATAATCCAGATACGGTATAACTGGGTTTATTGGTACATGCATGATGGTAAATACAGGTCACCGTCCCCGATGCAGTACACAGACATTAGGCCTTGACTAACTCTCTATTTGAGGATACCTAACCCCCTCATGGGGCAATGCCTCAGCCTGCTTCCTCTGGGGAGAGGCTCTCCTCTACGTCTTCACACTCTGAAGTCTATCCCAGAACAACTACTGCCACTAACCCTACTCTACACTATAGAGGAGCAACCCCCTACTTCCCTGGGGAGTAGCTAGTAAGACGGCCTACACACTATCATAGACCCCCCCTTACAATCACAGGCTAATCCTGAACTTTATTGCACATGCACACTGAACAACGTAACACACCCAGCATAGTCTACTGCTAACACTGCCCACTTACTAAAGGGGTCTTACAGTGTTATAAGGCCAGGAAATCAGTAGTCCCAGGGGTCTGGGCTATATATATATATCTATATATATATATCTCACACTCGTTTGGGATAAGGACGGGCACTGGCAGCCAGTACCTCATTTGTAAGTGACTACTACATTACTGTATGTCTTTTCTTTTGTGATACATGACTATACTCCCCCGGTGCACACTTGTGTGTGTTTTTCGTTTGGAGATTACCCCATTGAGGAGTTTTACATGAGCATGAAGCAGCCTGAGACATGAGAGCTGCCAGAGGAAGGGATTCTATTACTAACTCGCTTGTGGAGATCCCTGCACACAGTCGTTTGTGTGTGTGTGTGTGTGTGTGTGTGTGTGTGTATATATATATATACACACACACACACACACATACACACTTAAACAAATATTATATTTTGAATTACATAACTATTGCGTGTTTAAATTGTGAGTGCATGAAGCTTTTTTCACTAAATATTTAACAGGCAGCGATGATTAAGGCTATAGCCGCGGTTATATTGGCATTGCACATACCGTGCATCCCTCTGACAGAGCGCACTTGCACAATGCACCTTGGGATGATGCCAGGGTACCGGGTCACAGCTGGGTGATACACGGCCTTCTTTCCTTTGATCATTGGGATTATATTGTATTGTATGTCTTTATTTATATAGCGCCATTAATGTACATAGCGCTTCACAGCAGTAATACATGTGGTAATCGAATAAATAACAGATAATATAAATAACAGATCATGGGAATAAGTGCTTTAGACAAACATAACATTAAGGAAGAGGAGTCCCTGCCCCGAGGAGCTTACAATCTAATTGGTAGGTAGGGAGAACGTACAGAGACAGTAGGAGGGAGTTCTGGTAAGTGCGTCTGCAAGGGGCCAAGCTTTATGTATCATGTGTTCAGAATGTTTGTGCTCCGGTTTTGCCGCTAGGTAATTTTGTGCACAGATGAATATGTAATTGTATACTGCTACACACAATCGTATTTACAAACGGTGACACTTTTAAGGTAAGCTCGTGTATTATGATGGATTACAGCACAGGACATACAGTAGTTACGGGCTACCACGCCTTTGCAAATAAGTCACATTAAACTGGCGGTAACCAACCCTCATACTGTATTACGTGGGTTCCCTCATACTGTATTACGTGGGTTCCCTCATACTGTATTACGTGGGTTCCCTCATACTGTATTACGTGGGTTCCCTCATACTGTATTACATGGGTTCCCTCATACTGTATTACATGGGTTCCCTCATACTGTATTACATGGGTTCCCTCATACTGTATTACGTGGGTTCCCTCATACTGTATTACGTGGGTTTCCTCATACTGTATTACGTGGGTTCCCTCATGCTGTATTACGTGGGTTCCCTCATACTGTATTACGTGGGTTTCCTCATACTGTATTACGTGGGTTCCCTCATACTGTATTACATGGGTTCCCTCATACTGTATTACATGGGTTCCCTCATACTGTATTACGTGTGTTCCCTCATACTGTATTACATGGGTTCCCTCATACTGTATTACGTGTGTTCCCTCATACTGTATTACATGGGTTCCCTCATACTGTATTACATGGGTTCCCTCATACTGTATTACGTGGGTTCCCTCATACTGTATTACGTGGGTTTCCTCATACTGTATTACATGGGTTCCCTCATACTGTATTACGTGGGTTCCCTCATACTGTATTACGTGGGTTCCCTCATACTGTATTACATGGGTTCCCTCATACTGTATTACATGGGTTCCCTCATACTGTATTACATGGGTTCCCCCATACTGTATTACATGGGTTCCCCCATACTGTATTACATGGGTTCCCTCATACTGTATTACATGGGTTCCCTCATGCTGTATTACGTGGGTTCCCTCATGCTGTATTACATGAGTTCACTCATACTGTATTACATGGTTTCCCCCATACTGTATTACATGGGTTCCCTCATACTGTATTACATGGGTTCCCTCATGCTGTATTACGTGGGTTCCCTCATGCTGTATTACATGGGTTCCCCCATACTGTATTACATGGGTTCCCCCATACTGTATTACATGGGTTCCCCCATACTGTATTACATGGGTTCCCTCATACTGTATTACATGGGTTCCCTCATGCTGTATTACATGGGTTCCCCCATACTGTATTACGTGGGTTCCCTCATACTGTATTACATGGGTTCCCCCATACTGTATTACATGGGTTCCCCCATACTGTATTACATGGGTTCCCTCATACTGTATTACATGGGTTCCCTCATGCTGTATTACGTGGGTTCCCTCATGCTGTATTACGTGGGTTCCCTCATACTGTATTACATGGGTTCCCTTATACTGTATTATATGGGTTCTCTCATACTGTATTATGTGGGTTCCCTCATACTGTATTACAGGGGTTCCCTCACTGTATTACAGGGGTTCCCTCATACTGTATTACATGGGTTCCCTCATACTGTATTACATGGGTTCCCTCATACTGTATTACATGGGTTCCCTCATACTGTATTACATGGGTTCCCTCATACTGTATTACATGGGTTTCCTCATACTGTATTACATGGGTTCCCTCATACTGTATTACATGGGTTCCCTCATACTGTATTACATGGGCTTCCTCATACTGTATTACATGGGTTCCCTCATACTGTATTACATGGGTTTCCCTCATACTGTATTACATGGGTTTCCTCATACTGTATTACATGGGTTCCCTCATACTGTATTACATGGGTTCCCTCATACTGTATTACATGGGTTTCCTCATACTGTATTACATGGGTTCCCTCATACTGTATTACATGGGTTCCCTCATACTGTATTACATGGGTTTCCTCATACTGTATTACATGGGTTCCCTCATACTGTATTACATGGGTTCCCTCATACTGTATTACAGGGGTTCCCTCACTGTATTACAGGGGTTCCCTCATACTGTATTACATGGGTTCCCTCATACTGTATTACATGGGTTCCCTCATACTGTATTACATGGGTTCCCTCATACTGTATTACAGGGGTTCCCTCATACTGTATTACATGGGTTCCCTCATACTGTATTACATGGGTTCCCTCATACTGTATTACATGGGTTCCCTCATACTGTATTACATGGGTTCCCTCATACTGTATTACATGGGTTCCCTCATACTGTATTACATGGGTTCCCTCATACTGTATTACATGGGTTCCCTCATACTGTATTACATGGGTTCCCTCATACTGTATTACAGGGGTTCCCTCATACTGTATTACAGGGGTTCCCTCATACTGTATTACAGGGGTTCCCTCATACTGTATTACATGGGTTTCCTCATACTGTATTACATGGGTTCCCTCATACTGTATTACATGGGTTCCCTCATACTGTATTACAGGGGTTCCCTCATACTGTATTACATGGGTTCCCTCATACTGTATTACATGGGTTTCCCTCATACTGTATTACAGGGGTTCCCTCATACTGTATTACAGGGGTTCCCTCATACTGTATTACAGGGGTTCCCTCATACTGTATTACAGGGGTTCCCTCACTGTATTACTGGGGTTCCCTCATACTGTATTACATGGGTTCCCTCATACTGTATTACAGGGGTTCCCTCATACTGTATTACAGGGGTTCCCTCACTGTATTACTGGGGTTCCCTCATACTGTATTACAGGGGTTCCCTCATACTGTATTACATGGGTTCCCTCATACTGTATTACATGGGTTCCCTCATACTGTATTACATGGGTTTCCCTCATACTGTATTACATGGGTTCCCTCATACTGTATTACATGGGTTCCCTCATACTGTATTACATGGGTTCCCTCATACTGTATTACATGGGTTCCCTCATACTGTATTACATGGGTTCCCTCATACTGTATTACATGGGTTCCCTCATACTGTATTACATGGGGTCCCTCATACTGTATTACATGGGGTCCCTCATACTGTATTACATGGGTTCCCTCATACTGTATTACATGGGTTCCCTCATACTGTATTACATGGGTTCACTCATACTTTATTACATGGGTTCCCTCATACTGTATTACATGGGTTCCCTCATACTGTATTACATGGGTTCCCTCATACTGTATTACATGGGTTCCCTCATACTGTATTACATGGGTTCACTCATACTTTATTACGTGGGTTCCCTCATACTGTATTACATGGGTTCCCTCATACTGTATTACGTGGGTTCCCTCATACTGTATTACATGGGTTCCCTCATACTGTATTACATGGGTTCCCTCATACTGTATTACGTGGGTTCCCTCATACTGTATTACGTGGGTTCCCTCATACTGTATTACGTGGGTTCCCTCATACTGTATTACATGGGTTCCCTCATACTGTATTACATGGGTTTCCTCATACTGAATTACATGGGTTTCCTCATACTGTATTACATGGGTTCCCTCATGCTGTATTACATGGGTTCCCTCATACTGTATTACATGGGGTCCCTCATACTGTATTACGTGGGTTCCCTCATACTGTATTACGTGGGTTCCCTCATACTGTATTACGTGGGTTCCCTCATACTGTATTACGTGGGTTCCCTCATACTGTATTACAGGGGTTCCCTCATACTGTATTACATGGGTTTCCTCATACTGTATTACATGGGTTTCCCTCATACTGTATTACAGGGGTTCCCTCATACTGTATTACATGGGTTCCCTCATACTGTATTACAGGGGTTCCCTCACTGTATTACAGGGGTTCCCTCATACTGTATTACATGGGTTCCCTCATACTGTATTACATGGGTTCCCTCATACTGTATTACATGGGTTCCCTCATACTGTATTACAGGGGTTCCCTCATACTGTATTACATGGGTTCCCTCATACTGTATTACATGGGTTTCCCTCATACTGTATTACATGGGTTCCCTCATTCTGTATTACATGGGTTCCCTCATACTGTATTACATGGGATCCCTCATACTGTATTACATGGGTTCCCTCATACTGTATTACATGGGTTCCCTCATACTGTATTACATGGGTTCCTTCATACTGTATTACATGGGTTCCCTCATACTGTATTACATGGGGTCCCTCATACTGTATTACATGGGTTCCCTCATACTGTATTACATGGGTTCCCTCATACTGTATTACATGGGTTCCCTCATACTTTATTACATGGGTTCCCTCATGCTGTATTACATGGGTTCCCTCATGCTGTATTACATGGGTTCCCTCATGCTGTATTACATGGGTTCCCTCATACTGTATTACAGGGGTTCCCTCATACTGTATTACATGGGTTTCCTCATACTGTATTACATGGGTTCCCTCATACTGTATTACATGGGTTCCCTCATGCTGTATTACATGGGTTCCCTCATGCTGTATTACATGGGTTCCCTCATGCTGTATTACATGGGTTCCCGCATACTGAATTACATGGGTTCCCTCATACTGTATTACATGGGTTCCCTCATACTGTATTACATGGGGTCCCTCATACTGTATTACATGGGTTCATGGGTTCCCTCATACTGTATTACATGGGTTCCCTCATACTGTATTACATGGGTTCCCTCATACTGTATTACTGTACATGGATTCCCTCATACTGTATTACATGGGTTCCCTCATGCTGTATTACATGGGTTCCCTCATACTGTATTACATGGGTTCCCTCATACTGTATTACGTGGGTTCCCTCATACTGTATTACATGGGTTCATGGGTTCCCTCATACTGTATTACATGGGGTCCCTCATACTGTATTACATGGGTTTCCTGCATAAGATGAGCTTAATGTTCAGGCTTTTATATCTGAAGCACTTATTCCCTATTATTGTGTCCCATTTATAACTGCTGTAAAGCGCTATACCATGGGGTACCCAACTTCAGTCCTCAAGAGTTACCAACAGGTCAGGTTTTCAGGATATCCCTGCTTCAGCACAGGTTGTGCAGTCTTCATTCGAGCCACTGATTGATCCACCTGTGCTGAAGCTGGGATATCCTGACCTGTTGGGAGCTCTTGAGGACTGAAGTTGGCCGCCGCTGTACTATACAAATGAAGATACAGTATACATACAAACTAGATGTCTAGAGGCTATTCGGCATGTGATATATATATATATATCACACACACATACTTCATATTACACTGAAAGGGACACCTAGGAAATGTCACCTCCATGAGGCAGCAGAGCATCCCCATGCACCTTTTATTTTATTTTAATATTTTTGCATATGTTTAAATAAATTATCTTTATTTTTCTACATTTCTCTCTATATATAAATAAATGTATTGCAGGGTATATCTAAGGATAGGGAAATTACTATATTATTACTCTAATGGATACTCTTTTAATAAAAAAACAAATTGTACAAGAAATATCACAGAACCCCAATCCTTGCGCTCTTACTGTGAGCAGGGAGGGGGCATTGGGGCATCTCGCGCGGTTTCTGCCCCTGAATTGTGCCCGTTTTTCCCTGACCCAAGTGTTTGTTATGTTAAAATATAATAAAAACAATTAGAAATAAATGTAAGAGACATACCTTCTTTTATAGCTCAGCCTGAAGGAACACGACTAGTGATAATAAAAAGAGTAGCTTGATTTTAGAAAAGCTTTTGTATTTTGGAGGCATATTTGTAACATCACTCACCACGCACATTAAATAGAGTCATTCCAAAGGGAAGCAGTGTGTGTGTGGTATGAGTCACACAATCTCAGGAGGAGACACTAAACAAACACTGCTCATTGTTCCAGATCAAAATAAGAAAACATTTGTGCTTTTCTTTGAGAGAAGCAGAAATGAATCCACTTGTATATTGATGTGTATTTGTAGTCTTGAATGAATTCCGAAATATCACACCAACAACACACTGTATCATTTAATATAAAAATGAATGTTGCCTGCAGATTGTTACCATTAAATGTCTCTCTTTCCATTCATTTCAGAATAATTTCCCACAGAGATTACTCTGCCTCAAATCCTGTTTGATTATTTTTTTGTAAAAAAATATTTTTTCTTAAATGAACAATTATTTGTTTGGATGTTAGTTATAATAGTAAAAGCTACCATACTTTTCAACATGTTCCAATTCAAGTCCTCCTTTTATAATTGAATAACGTGTTTTGTTGACAGTCTTTGTAATAGTACCAGCCCTTTTATGCCTAATAAGAGCTTTGTACAAAGTCAGGAACACTTCCCATTTAAAATAGTTAAATAAACACAATGTTCTGTATATAATATTTACCCTTTACTCAAAGAAATAATGAGATTTTATTAGAAGACTTATGGAAACATGTTAGTGATAGTCTGAAGAGCACTCTGACTTCCTTTTATCAAAAGTCTGAAATATGTATTTATTTCCTCATTTAGAATCAGAATGTAAATTAAGTTACAGCCAAACACTTGGTAGATAACCATTATACTTGCACAAAATCTTTATATTTTATATATATATATATATATATATATATATATATATATATATATATATATATATATATATATATACACACAATCTTATTAATGTGTTATCTTTTTGTTATGGTCAAATACTGTATTTTTTATTCGTTGAAAAAAGCAATTGGTCGAGCGCAAAATATATAACAGTAGTGAACAAAAGGTGATACTGTAGATAGTGATCGTTGGTAAAAATGAGAAAAATGTCTCACTCCATTATACACGAAGAAATGTAGCAAGCGTTTGTAAATCGGGAGGCGTGCTTTTCTCCATGGGCGCACACTGATATAAGATCCCACCGCTCACACAAACAAAGAACCAAAAATAGCACAGATCGCACAAAAAAACATGTATTGGAAACAAATGTGAAAAGTATATAATAGTGCGTTAGGCTAATAGCACCTTTTATAGAGTGCAACTATTAGCAGCCCGCGTCGCTCAAAGGGAAAGTTATCCAATCCACTCAATTAAGAGAGGGACAGGTGAAGGAGGGGGAAGAGGGGAGAGAGGGGGAGAGAGGGGGGGAGAGGGGATAGAGGAGGGGGGAGGGGGGAGAGTGAGGAGGGTGAAAAGCTCCTGCCTCAAAATTGTAAAAGTTTGGTGTGTGAGTGTGTCTGAACACAAATCTTTGTTGTCTTAGCTGTGACCATACAATTCATATATAAACACTATGACATGAAACACTGTGTCAGTGAAATGCCTTTTGTTTGAGAAGAAGGTTGTGGAACCAAATGCAAAACCAAAGGGAATGAGACAGAATTGATGATACAACACTGAAATGAATTGTGCTCTATAATAGAAAGTCCAGCTGTTAGGGATAATACTGTTGCTGAGCCCCAAATGTCAGGATAACCAATCCTCCAACGAAAAAGGCTCAAAAGAAGGAATAGGGGCGCAACATAACTGTAGCCTGAAATCTTTTATCAGAAAATAAATAGCAGTAAAAAAATGCATTCAGTAAATAAAATAAAAACAATGTCATTGCCTGGTGTGTGGGACTGCAGCTAATCGCCTCGATTTGGGGATTCCGTCCTTAACAGTGATAGTCTCTTTGGACCCCTGGACAGAGAAGGAGCCCATGCTGTCCACCTGATGTGACCGCTGCTGGTGGCCTGGGTAGCACTTCAGTGGCGTCTCACTCCTGGCTCATAGGTGAGAAGATGTAGGCCTACGTGGTACAAATGACCTTTGTCCCACGGAAGCCTATGTCATCCCACCTATGAGCGCTGACACACACACTGGATTACGAGCTCCAGGGGACTCTCCGCACGCCGGAACCGTCTTTCCCCACTACCTGAGCTCGTGAGACTTAGGACGGGAGAGTAGTGAGTCAGCAAGACAACAGCAGGGCTTTGGATATCGGCGCAGCATTTCATTCAGTCCACCGTGGGGAGCACCCGCTTACCAGCTGGTCTGGGACGCGGTTTACCACACAGGATTCCGTTTTGCAGTAGCCCTTGACGAGAGACGACATCTCCCGATCCCATAATCATGTTTGAATGTGCGTGTCCTACCTGCGTCCTGTAAGAAGGATTCTAAATTCACGAAGCGGACGAACACCTGATCATCTATTGTATTATATTGTTTTTTTAGTATTTTATTAAATGTATCTTTTATCACTTTACCTTATATTTACTGTCAATACCTGCGAGGCATCCATGTTCTACTAACGCCTAATTGCCACAATGTGAATATCTAACAGTACTATGCTATGTATTTCTTGTTTCTCTCTTTTCATATGCTGTGACCATCATCCGTATTAATACGATTTTCTGAGTGGCCAGGACATTTTAACCTTGGACTAGCTACTATTGTATTCATTACACCCACATGATATTAGTGTTACAACCCTAAGATTGTATCGAACAGGCGCCCTTACAGTATCCCCTTGTCGCTCTGTGTATGTGCTATACAAGACATTGAGATAGATAGTCACATAGGAGCAGGGCTCGCTCTGTGTATGTGCTATAGAGGACAGTGAGATAGTCACATAGGAGCAGGGCTCGCTCTGTGTATGCGCTATACAGGACACTGAGATAGTCACATAGGAGCAGGACTCACTCTGTGTATGCGCTATACAGGACAGTGAGATATTCACATAGGCGCAGGGCTCACTCTGTGTATGCGCTATACAGGACAGTGAGATATTCACA